>NC_079171.1:35457032-35557032 GCF_947568905.1 Ostrea edulis
TAACAAGCTGGGGGGGGGGGGGGGGGGGGGGGGGGGGCTCGTTTCATCACATGCGATAACAAGACCATGTTGATGATAACCAGATACAATTCCTGAACAACAAAAGAAAATCACTGTAAATATGATTGTGACAAGTAAAGAATGGCTAACTGGGTCAAATTAGATACTGTAGTGTCATGTGTTAACTTGTAAATAGGATAAGCATAACAAATCTATAATGAATGGAACGATAAAAATAGTAATTCTAATTTACCGTCAAATACATTTTTAAAAAAAAAATGCCGCGGTGGTCTAGAGGTAGAGCGTTCGTCCCGCATGCGGAACGTCGGGGTTCGAATATCCCGGCCGCGACAGACCTAAGTCGTTAAAACAAGTAGTGACAGTTCCATCGCCAAACGCTCTGCATTAGGTGTGAATATCACGGGTCCTCGGAGTTGACCTTAAAAATGGATGTCCCGTGTCACAGAAGGTGTAGCACGCTAAGGAACTCTCACTGCTCGATGGCCGTAAGCGCCGAACGTAGCCTGCCAAAATTCATAGCCCCTTCACCGGTCTTGGTGATGTCTTCATATGAGTGAAAAAAATTCTCGAGAGGGACGTTATGCAAGAAATAATCAATCAATCATCTTTTAAAATTATAGAGTATGTTATCTTTTCTATAGCATGACATCGTGTCAAATTAAAAACTATAATCAAAAAAACAAAACCAACAAATTATATGTTTATATTCACTTTTCCAATGTTTGCATTCTTTACTAATGGAAATGATAGCCATTTCCTCAAAAATGCAGTGCAATTGTGAACAATACGCTTATGAAACTTTATAACAGTATACGTCTATTTAATTGACAGTGAATTCTGACAGAAATAAAAGTAGAATACAAATAAATACCCGATCACGTTAGCGATTCATGAAATTGGCCGATGTGAAGTGTCGCAGTTCATAAAGTATGAATATAAATTACTCCCCCCCCCCTTTTTTTCAATTTTTTTTTTGGTGGCAATAATTTCTCTGCATAATTTATTATACGGGTAGAAGGCCAATCTCTAAAGCTTACAAAAAGCGTGAAACGATTACATGAATCGAAAGAGGGATGGGATAGAGTGGGAATTCATACATTTCAGAGAAACAGAGAAATTATTGCCACAATTTTTAAAAAATGAAAAATGGGGGGGGGGGGGGGGGGTTGGGTTAGTAATATCCATACTTCAGGTGTCAAAGAGTTCATAAACTCACGTATGTTAAAAAATAAAATTCATTTTTCAAGTATTATCGCTGTCTTTATATTCATTATAATTATTCAATCTCTCAAAGTGAAACCTGCATTAGAACTGTTGAGAGTAATGTAAATTTAGTCAATCACTCAAAGTGAAACCTGCATTAGAACTGTTGAAAGTAAGGTAAAATTAGTCAATCTCTCAAAGTCAAATCTGCATTAGAACTGTTGAGAGTAATGTATAAAAGATGTAGGATAATTACCAGTTACAGTTGTCAAAACTCCAGAATGTGAATTCTCGAGGTCCGAAAATTGAGCTGAAAATTTGTTGTCCGTAGCCATTAATGTCGCGTTGAAATTTTCCAATGACGTATTCACAGACTCGAACATCGCTAGGGTCTTTTGATCAATGACGTCCGGAATTTCTCTTTCAATTTGACGAGTGTGTGCGTTTAGATCCAGTAAGGTTATAGACAAATACCGTACCTCGATTTTAATGTCTGCCAGTATGTCTGAAACATTAAGTTCAAATGCCTTCCGATCAATATCGATTTTTCTTTGGAACTCCTCGTGATTTTCAGTAATTTGTGTTATGTTTCTTTCCATTTCTTCGAGGCGCCTATTTTGTACTCTACTCTCATTTTTCAACACGTGATTTTCGAGTTTTAATTCCTGGACTTCTGTTTTCAGTACCGAAATTTCGTGATCAGTAGATAACTGTAGAGTTGAAAGTTTCTGTTCGGCCACAGCGAGGTTTTCCTTTAGAGTCAACATGTCTTTCATCAACGCGTGGACATTTTTGACCAAGGTCATTCTGATGATAGTTTCTTGATTCAGTAGTTGTCTGAACACGTCCACATTTTGACTGTCCACTCCGACGAGATCTTGATTTGTAGAATTATGCACATTGTCGTCTGTTAGGAGAGAGACTGCCGCGGTTTTTACGATCACAGCAAGTATCAGCGTAAGGTACCCCGCGACTTTCATGTTGGCAAGTCGTACTACACTGACCGTCAAACACGTGCTGTATTTATACCAAATAGCAAGTAGGACCAATTAAGAAGGATGCATCAGCTTTAAAATAGATGATGAATTTGATTGTGAGACACAATCTTTTTCCACTAAGATGATGTTCCTGTAGAATAAAGAGCACGAAATGGCGATAACACAACTGTAACGATGTTGTTCATATCTTTTTTCAAGATTATTTTATCAAAATCTTGGAAGGATATAATGAGATTTTTTTTACAAACAGGTTACGAACTACTTAGTAATCGTTATATTTCAAGTAGCTTTTTTAGATTACCAATTTTCGGAAATTAAAATATTGTGCAAGAGCTGTCCATAAAATTGAAAATGTCAGTATGTTCTGTGATGTTACCAACTCAAGCTCTGACTTTTTACTGTGTTTTATCTAACAAGCAATTCTATATAACACACTACAACACGTGCAAACTAAAGGATATTTATTGCTGAGAAAGGTTATGACAGGACCCTCTTTTGATAATTTTAATTGAACAAACACGTAATCAGAGCCAGATGTCAGTATTTAATAAACATTCAGTTTCATCCTCATTACATGTTCCATTTAATGCTTTTATTTTGCACGATATCAGCTATAGATTAACAACTGTTAAATTTTGGCAAATAGCACTGAAATATGAGGTTGTAATCAAAATCGTAGTTTTTTTTTCATGTTCCATTTAATGCTTTTATTTTGCGGGGGGAAGTCTCATTATGGGGAAAGGCTCACTCTACAACACCGGTCTCTTAATTTTGTGTTCTTTATAAAATTGATGATATTGGTCACTGGCCATTATCTTTATTTGTTCATCTTATAAACTCCTTAACAGCCAAATGTGACAACACGAGTATTAACCCTGACACAACGCAGCTATTGTAAATGTATATTTCTTTCATTTTACTCGATGCTTGATGGGGTTGGATCGCATAATATTCACATCCACAATTGGTTACACTGTTATGAATATATATACTGTACACTAAAAATCTATAATGCAAACTGTCAACGTTTAAGGAGCGTAAATGAAAAAAGAAAGCAAAACTTTAGGGATATTAAGGCCTTGTTCATTTGCGGCGGAAGGGTGTGTGTGTTAAGATTTTACGATGTTTTTTTTCAATAACGGCATTAAAGCATGTATCCATGCCAATTATGAATATTGTGAGAATTTGTGAAGTTAGATGTTCAAATTGTAAACCTCCGGGTTTTGTTGACTTTCAATTACAATCCGAACTCGGGTAGATAGCTTAAGTTTACTCAAATGCTGTGCAGCCTGCGCAAGCGCAAGCGCGTATATCTTTTAGTTATCTGCATTATATTATGTGATTGATTGATTGCATTTTGCTTATTTTTATTTTTGGTCTCGCTCGAGAATTTTTCACTGAATATGATGACGTCACCAAGACCGGTGAAGGGCCTCAAATTTAGGCCTATACTCGGCGCTTATGGCCATTGAGCAGTGCGTGTTCTTTAGCGTGCCACACTTACTGTGACACGGGGTATCCGTTTAAAAGGTCATCTCTGAGGACCCGTGACATTCACACCTGATGCAGAGCGTTTGGCGATGAAACTGTCACTACCTGTTTTAACGACTAAGTTCTGTCACGGCCGGGATTCGAACCTTCTAACCTCTAGACCACCGCGGCGGTCATTTATATTATGTGTGCTAGAGTACAAAATAACAAGTGATAATAACAATAAGATCTGATAGATTTCAATGATAATGGGATTTATCGGATCCCCAGGGGGTTGATGATAAAGGCATCATTCTAAACCGAAGAAGCGAAAACACAGTTTTTAACCTATTTGGACTTACCGTATGTAAGCTAGAACCAGCAGACGAACTGATGGATTTTAATTTATACAAAATTAAAGCGAAGTCCGATTTTATATCTGTAAATGAATCGAGTCTTGGAACTGTTTATCTATCACCGGAAAGACAATCTAAAAACTCTTCATGGAAGTGCATTTTAAATATTTTACTTTTTCTGACATTACAGTTTCCCGTTATGATACAAATGGATCTTTTAGTTGAGCTTTCCTAACCAGACAGAGTAGTGTAAGCCCTACAGACTACACATAGAGACACATAACTACATACATAATCTTACCGGGTAAATCATAGACACGCGCATGAATACAGTGCTATCCCGAACATCTATCACGGTGTTCTGGATTGATTTAATTTCAGTTTTTTGTGTGTTTGGTTAGAAGAAATTTCAAGATATAGGTTCCTATGAAGGGAAAGGTTTTAGCACTAGTGAAACCAAAACAAAATGTTTTACCAATTTCTATAAAATAATCAATTTTAAGTATTCTATATCCTTAATTATAAATCAAATCAAACTTAGATTAACAAATGTGTCGATTGTTGTATTGGACCGACTTCAGGTCACGGTATTTCTTTCTTCATTTGTTTAAAGGTCCATTTTGCCTTACACTTAGTTTTTGTTTAACTTTTGTTGGATTCATGAGATTGATCACTGTTAATTCACTTTTTATTCAATTGACAGTCATACACAAACAGCATAATATACTATGTGATCACACAAGTAATCTTTTTAAAAGCTAGCTTCAATCAAATGATGACATACAACCGCCATATTTAGTATCTTCTTAGGACGTCGATTAACCGTTCAAATAATTATGACATAACTCAAGAATTTGCTAAGGTAAGTCGAGGTTAGTGATGCGGTTAGTGCAATGAACTTAAAAAATCTTTCCTAAGATATAATCTAGTCGTATGTTAGCTTTGTGAAACGGGTCCCAGTATTATAATAATGTTTACTTCAGTTGTTATAGTTATAATGCATGTACTAAATAGTGGTATACCGATACACCGTTCCGAAATTCACTGTTGTATACCGAGACACCATTCCGAAGCTCACTGTTGTATACCGAGACACCGTTCCGAAGTTCACTGTTGTATACCGAGACACCGTTCCGAAGCTCACTGTTGTATACCGAGACACCGTTCCGAAGTTCACTGTTGTATACCGAGACACCGTTCCGAAGCTCACTGTTGTATACCGAGACACCGTTCCGAAGTTCACTGTTGTATACCGAGACACCGTTCCGAAGTTCACTGTTGTATACCGAGACACTGTTCCGAAGTTCACTGTTGTATACCGAGACACCGTTCCGAAACTCACTGTTGTATACCGAGACACCGTTCCGAAGCTCACTGTTGTATACCGAGACACCGTTCCGAAGTTCACTGTTGTATACCGAGATACCGTTCCGAAGTTCACTGTTGTATACCGAGACACCGTTCCAAAGTTCACTGTTGTATACCGAGACACCGTTCCGAAGTTCACTGTTGTATACCGAGACACCGTTCCGAAGTTCACTGTTGTATACCGAGACACCGTTCCGAAGTTCACTGTTGTATACCGAGATACCGTTCCGAAGTTCACTGTTGTATACCGAGACACTGTTCCGAAGCTCACTGTTGTATACCGGGACACCGTTCCGAAGTTCACTGTTGTATACCGATACACCGTTCAGAAGTTCATTGTTGCACTTAACATCATACTTCACATTGAATCACTATAATCGAGAGAAAAAAAATGGTTTGGCATTATGATATCTACGGAGTATATCATGCACGACATCTGTTCGAGGAATGCAAGCATGTCACAAGGCGGGAATAAAATAATCATTGCTCAGATGCATGTACAGTGTACACATATCATATTAACCTTAATTTAGGAAAACAAAAGGCGAGTAAACTAAGAGTTCTTACATATAATACAGCCTTAATTACTATCTTCAAAAAGCTAATAATTTTCCTTGTATGCGTTTTTTGAATGATCCTAAAACTTTGTTGCCATATTTTATATACGAAAAACATCTGTGCCAATTTTGACCTTGGAGAAAAATCGATCACGTTGAGAATAGTTCCATTTGGCTACGTTTGTATAATCTCTTTTAATGCCTCTATATGGAGAATGATTATGCACGTAAATTAGATTATTGTAGGATAAAATATGTACCTAATTATATAGGATGTGAGAAAAAGTGTTGCAAACGCGAAATGAAAGATAGAAATAAAAGTGTTGCGTATTCAAACCACGATAAAAGCAATCACAGTGTACATGTATACTGTTAGTGGTGTAGCTGACTGAGCCGTTCTAAGCACAAGTAATACCTGTGTAAATATGAATCAGGTTTTCCAAAACAGTTCCTCCAATTTTTTGTCAGAATAATTCTCATGGCATTATATGAGCAAGGTAGCCTAATTCAAGTCATGGGTGAATTGCACAAATTCAAAACTACTATTTGTATTTTGGGGGAATAAAATATGTAAACAAATGGATAAAACCTTGTAATTCTTTCAATATCAGCAAACCAAATGAAAGATTACATTGTTAGTGAACTGTATTTGAATTAAGGAATACTATCAACTTATTATAGTATAGTTGTTCTCAACACGATAATGAATAATTCGCATTGACCAGATATCCTAATTATAATGATACATATACATTCTGAAAATAGTTTATTTGTTAATAATGTGTGCATCAAGTGGTATTTTCAAGGTTAGTTCTACACAATAGATTTGTAATTTGCCTATTTGGTCGAATGTATGAATTGTTTTACGAGGGTCAACATTTATCGCCGATGACGCTTTATTGCTTAATTATTCTTTTAGATTAAGAATCCATAGTTTGTTAATCGTTTCACTTCTGAGTTTTGCACACACTGTGTGTAAAAAGTAAAAAGTTGAAGATAATATAAACCAATGATAACCAAACTACTCTCCTGTACCCACTGATTTAAATAATAGAGTGAAATGCCAAGATAACGAACAGTGATCAATCTCATAACTCCCACAAGAAATACAAAATTAAGAGCTGGGCAAACACTGACTTCTGGATATACCAGAGATGAGATCAGGTTCCTAGGAGGAGTAAGAGACCCTGTCGACCGGTCACACCCGTCATGAACTTTATGTCTTAATCAGGTAAACGGAGTAATCCATAGTCAAAATCAGTGTACGAAGTACGGTCAAATAAAAGCACTCGACCGAATGATAGCTTATATGGGCAAACCAGATCATTTTAACCATCATATAATTTGCGAAATGCTGAGTTTAAACAAAACTGCTCAAGTGTTGAAACCCTTGTAACATCGACTTGTTTGTCAGTAGCTTACCTCGGTGTAAAAACTGATCATACAGAGAACAGACTCTTGCGTTTCATATAGTGTTGTTTGATCGATTCTATGAGAGAAATAGACTCGGGATTTTTGTCATGAAAAACTCCCCCATATGTGATACACCGGTTATTTGAATTGAACAATACAATGTTATTTGACAGGTATATATCTGATTTAGCGCATTTGTAATTAGCACATGTGTTGCCATGATAAGCATTGTATAAAACTTGTTCTGAATACTAATATGTGTATAAATGGTCACGTTATGGTATGCGGTTTGTGCTAAAACAGTCAAATGCATAATGAGATATATAAACCACATAAAGTTTTTGGTATGACTACAGATTAAACAATATGTTTTATTTGATTGTTATAGGATGAAATACACATGTAAGCACACACCTATATTTGTAGACTAAATATCTATCATGCTAATGCACAACACGCCGTTGCAATTTTGCACAGTCAATCGCCTTCGGTTGTGTATTAGCGCAATACGCGTGTTAGCTTAACAGCGAGACGGCGTGTTGTGTATCATCGTGATAGTACGACAGCGTGTTGTGTGTTAACGCGATAGCGCAACGGCGTGTTAACGTGACAGCGCGACGGCTTGTTGTGTGTTAGCGTGTAAGCGCGTTGTAAGAAACGATCTTTTACACTTTGGCACATGGCCCTATCCGGACACCATACCCATCCCTCTCTTTTGGTGGTAGTTATGATTGGTAAAAATGTGATAATGAAGGAACTGATGAATTGAAGGACGAACAGACCTCCCTCCCTCCAATTTAGGAGTATGGAATTTGGGCAAGAGAGACATTTTAAGGTTCGTTTTCTACTTGTCAACAAGACAATTTCTCCTCCGGCTGTCCCTACACTTTGATAAACGAAGCTTCGTGTTTGAGCACTATTTTAAATCTTTCAAGATAATCACTCAGCAATATTAATTAAATTGTTTTTTGCAATATTGACAGCCGCCATGTATAAAATTACTGACGACCGCAAGATAAACTAAGTGGCGGCCGCCACTTAAATTAAGTGGCGGCCGCCAGTTAAATGGATATTAATTTTATACCCTGGCACCTATCGGCTTCCATACATACATGATGAGAGGTTGCGAATGAGTGGAGAATGTGGTTGTAGGGTTTAAAACGTGAAAACAATACATTTGGCAAGTCTGAAAAAGGCGATGAATTTTTAAATTTTATTGTTTTGAAAATCGATTTCAGGTAATTATCCAATGTGACAAGATGACATAATGACTTTACGTCCATATATATATATAACATAATTGTGATCTGAACACATTCACGGGAGAGAAATAATTCGAAAAAAAAGTTTTTATCTTATCAAAGCTCGGTATATTTAGCACACGAGTGCAGGGAAGTTTTATACATGTATATCTTCAATCTTTCATTGTCGTCGCCATTATTATGAAATTATGCCAATTAGTTCTATTAAGAGAGAACATTTTAAAGATCATGAAAACAGAGATTATTCGTGTAACGAAAAGAGAATTATAAGATTTTGAAGATCTTGCAGGGGAAATAACTAGGGAAGATGACAAATCATTTATGCGACGTTTATTGAATAAGATTCAAAGAGAAATGACAAGCACAATGGAAGCCAATGTCTTACCAGGCTGGAAATGTAGGATACAGTATCACCATTCATGAACTAGCACAAACACAGAAATTGCTTTGGAAATGAGAGAAATATCAGCATTTGATAGTTGATATAGATGTATGTATTATTGTGAAACCTTCTGAATTCGACACAAAGATAGATTTTAACCACATTTTTGTACAAAAGCCGACCCGGCATCCGTGATAAAGGATCATCAAAAATCGAAAACTAACTGCAAAGTTTAAAGAAAATATATCTGTTGTTGAAACAAGGTGAACGAGAGCAATTCTGGAAAAAGGGATATGGGCAAGATCACAAGATTCGCTCATAACGATGTCAGTAAAAGAATGTTGCGTTATCTGAAATAATTCAATTTAAGATTTCTACCAAAGTGTTATAATGAATCTTTATTTAGATTGGATCCTGCGTTGCCATCATATTTGTTGAAAACAATCATGTATTATTTGATTACTTGGTATCATGAAGATTCTTGTTGGTCACCAGATAACCTTTCTCTTCGCTTCGTTGAAGTTTAGTTCACACTGAAAGAATGTCTAAACAAGAAGTGCCTATCCATTTACTTTGTACCACACAACATTTTTCAAAAAATTGTCCCCCATTTTGCATCAGAGAATACCGAATACCAGACACTTATGAACGAAATTTGGAGAGTAACAGATGAAAACCTACCGCAAAATGTGGAAAAACATGCTGCCGTGAGAATTGAATATGAACTGGAAACCCCCATGATAGAGACCAATGAATATTTAACTTAGTAATAGAACTGTTATCTTTATGCTTACAATGCTTTGCAGATGAAAATTAGAAAGCCTTATGATCTTCCATATCGGAACTTGGAAATGGACAATATACATTCGAAAGTGAAGGGAATGCATTCAAGCTAATATACCGCGTTTCGAAAGTGGATATCAACCGGAATATATCTGAAAGATATGAAGAAACGAAATCCTATTTTTTATTTCAACTTCAGAGTACTTGTGCGTGGAATCAGAGTGGTGTTTAACAAGGTAAGTTTTTGAATGACTGATCACTAGATATGAATATTTCCGTTTTCCGTTTTTATTGAAGAATCAACTGTCTATGATGTCAAAAAGCCTAGTCTTTAATTTATCGTGAGGAATGGTCGTGTATAGTGTTGAAAAGTCATAGCTTTTAATGTTATTGATTTGGGAAACATTCTGCAATTTCAAGTTTACTAAAAGTTCTTTAGATTTCTTTTTTTAGAATCCACATTTGATTAACACCACTTCTGGCATATGTAGTCGCACAGCAAGTTTGAAGTTTCTCCTTCACAGCTGTTAATATTTTTGTGAGGAGCAAAGATAGGGGCTTGGTAGAGCACTTACTGGATCCAGCAATGTATCTTTGTAAGGGTTTTTATGTAGTTTAGGAATCCAGTATAGGTACGGTAACTCATATTCATTCGACCCATTGACTGGCATATTAAATGTGTCTAAAACTGAAGCATGGTTTTGAAGAATTTCATCTTTTGAAAGGGCAGTTGGAGTATAAGTATGATTACCAAAAGTGGAATTAATGCCAAGTTCGTTTAAAATACAGTTGTAATAATGAGCCTTACAAACAAAGACAATGTTGTTACTAGCTTTGTCAGCTGGAACCAAAACATATTCCTCATGTAACCTATTTAATTCTTTTATCACTTCTGGTTTACTAAACACAGAAGGATAGATGGTACGTACTTTTGTTTTCATATGTCTAATGCGGGATTTTAATATCCCTCTTATGCTTTTAACCCATTCTGACAATGTATCAAGTTTTTCTTTTTCATATTTAGCCCATCATCTGACTTAATCTTCGACAGAACTCATAATAGAGATGAAGTTCTATCACCAATTAAAAGACCGAGGTTCTCTGTATTTAGGACCTTTTAGAATAAGTGATTTGAGGTCCTCATTTTCAACTATATCAACATCACTAGTAATGACATGTCCAGCTGGACTACAGTTGAAAGAAGATGAAGAACAAGAACATGTTGGTGAATTACGTATAAGATGGTCCATATAATGAAATAAGGAAAATAAATCCAAACAGAATTTGATTACTATCCAGCATAGTTCTCAGACGACATTCACACATTTGACCACCAGTGATTAAAAAAAAACTATGTTACGTTTGTTATCATTCCACAAACTCGGTATTTCGTATATTCGACATTTCGTGAATTCTAAAAACGTCAGTGCCGAACTTTGACCTTCACTGGTTCAGGAATTGTTTTTTCATACTGTACAGCTGATCTGTTCCATTGCTTTACTACAAACATTAAATATAAACTAGATGACTTACAGATACCGTAATGGAAAGAACATGTAATTGTTCCAACTACATTGATCATTAACCTAAATTACACCCATTCTATCTGCTGTTTCGCTTTTTCACTCACGTAGAGGCGTTACTAGCTGTGGGAGAAGTGCCAAAAATGTTGACCTAAACAACGTGCTCACGAATATAGCAGTGATCCTAGGGTATTTGTCGTGCAATGGTTTTCGTGACATGGAACCTCCGTTTTAAGCTACCCGGTATATCCAAATGTTTCGTGAACTTTACTGCTAATGCTGGGCGCTTTTCAGAAGGTCATTCACTGTCCGTGTTAGATGTGTTGACTGTTGAAGTCATTCAGTGCAATATTTTTTAAATCGTAAAAGAACTGAAGGTCAATTGGTTGTATATCGTTTAATGTCTCGCTCGCGAATTTTTCACGCATATGGAGACGTCACCATTACCGGTGAAGGGCTACAAAATTTAGGCCTATGCTCATTGTGTAGGAACTTTGTGCAGGGAGGGGATTTTATAGTGCCACACCTGCTGTGACACAGAGCCTCGGGTTTTGTGGTCTCATCCGAAGGACCGCCCCATTTAGTCGCCTATTACGACAGGCAAGGGTTACTGAGGACCTATTCTAAACCGGATCCCCATGAAATGAAAAGAACTGCAATACTGCAAGGCTCTATTCGTTTTGATTTATGGTCTTAGAATAAATTTCTTTACCGATAAACAACATTTCTAAATTAGGAACACCGCCTGTGTTACACATTGATTTGAAAGGTTATGTGAAGTACTTTATCTAGTTCTGTTAATAGCTTAAAGCATATAGCAGCTCGTTAAATGCAATAAGAAAGATGTCTTTTTTAGCATATAGGTACCAATGAGATTCATTTGAATGTACATACATCATTAAGAGAAACCGACATGAAAGCGTGTAATACACACAGCCACTTGAGAGATGATAAAATCTCTTTAGAGTCCTTGTTGAAAAGGAAGTCCTCGGTAAGCGACAATTGACAAAACTCAAATACATGATATAGTTTTTACAAACAAAAAATCCACCTAGTTTGTGTTTGGATAAGCCTCGTTATTTTAGTGTTTTGACAATCCCGTCATCACTTAGCTAATGTATACATAAATATGATATCAAGTATATGCATTTGAATTTATGTTTGTCCACAGGCAATCTTAATATCTTAATAGACGTGCTTAAAGTAGTTCCACCCTCCTGTGACGTCATTAGAATCTACAAAATCACTGATTCATTTATATTTATGCATATTATTACCATGGTTTTTTGGAGTCTTTTCCAATGGTAATTGTAAACATATATTGAATCCAATTACAATAAGAGATTTCATTGACTCATTTATCACGTTCATTTTTGCTATAAACTTTCTTTATTTCTTACCGAAATTTCGAATAGTATTGTAAAAAAAAAAAAAAAAAAAAAAAAAAAAAAAAAACGAACAGTTTCATGAAGTCATTATGAATACTATCATATCGCTGTAACCAGTTTTTGTGAAATTTGATAATGCTGAAGAACGAAAATTGCAATTTTCTGACATTGATAAATGTATCTTAAAAAGTGTGATAACTTATATATTTTATTTGATAATTTATTAGTTTTAACTCTAGTAAATTAAAATACAGATCATAAACTTTTATCAGATGATAAAGCGAATTTGGAGTTGCATAAGCTCATCAACTATCAACGCAACTATGCTATGAGGCGTTATCTGAGTTTGTAGACGTACATGGTATCAGTGTTGAACCAATGTTTCCAAATTCAATATCTACATACACAAGTCCATCTTTATTCTGGTATCTACCGGCAGTTTCATTATCTTCAGTAATCAGAGTGTCTTCAGTATCGCCTAGTCTTTCGGATGGTTCGTTTGTTTTATCTGATATACCATTCTCGATAGTGCAATCATTTTCTTCAACTGTGTGAGCTTTAGCAATTTTAGAATAGAGATTTTCCGTAGACAAGTTGGTATCGTCACTGAGATCTTGGTCATCGTGTCTCCCTTGATGATCCATGGTCACTTCTGATGGGACATTCTCATCTGTTTGGGTGATGGCAATATCGTATCTATCATAGGTTGGGGAATTATCTTTGGAGTGTCTGAAAATAAAGTTAACTATTTCACTACCTATTGATGGCTAAATCGATACAAATCTGTCAACGGATGTCTTTATATGAATTTGTTGAAGGTCTAAGACAAGGAAGTGTCTCCCCAGTGAAGTGTGTAATGGGAAGATAGTTATTGCTGATTATGAGATAATATCTACATTTACTATATTCACCATACTATTTACAATAACAAGTTTGCTTTATAGGGGGAAAATCTCAGATGGTGTTAGGAATATTTCACTCCTCTTGCAATTATAGATATTCTACAAACAATGAATTAGGAATTTCTAGTAGAATATATCTCACGGAACCGCATATGCATGTCCAGTATGCATGTAAGGTGAAGATAACGAACGGTGATCAATCTCATAACTCCTATAAACAATACAAAATAGATAGTTGGGCAAACACGGACCCCTGGACACTCCAGATACATATATTGTATCGTTTCAGCTTTTCAGCTCATATCATTATTTTGATAGTGAAAGCAATCTTTGTATGAGGTGTTTTGATGAATAAAATTTAAATATTTTTTTCAAGTTTGAGACAGTAATTAGTTTGTATTGAACGTCATTCTTATTAACTTCTTGGTTATAGTATCCTGCAAATAAAGAAGATGGAGACTTTCTGTGCCAAGCTAAAATTCCCCAATTTTGAAACCTTCCCTATTCCAATGCATCATGGTATACGATATTTTAGACAAATAACTATACCTGAAGAAGACAATCAGTACAACAGCCACGAAGAAGACAACCACGCTTCCACCAAGTGCAGATGAGGATGCGATAGCTGGAAATCAGAAATGCAAGATTCAACATTTGCGTAACCATTTCATTTATTGATGTTCCACGTTTCTCCATTTCATTTGTACAGTGATGATTAAATATATACATAATATACATATACATGTACAGAGTAAATCCTGCCCAACATGAATTAGAGACAATTACCTTGATAAATTGTTTGATTGCTAAGTGCAAATTAGATAAAGAAGAAATACAAATGGGGCGTTAAAAGAAAGAGAGCAGCACATTACGCTGCTAGGATCATGCATATTTAGCTATCATTACGATATATTCTTGCAGACAGAGGTAAACTCGCTCACTACACGTACATGTACATATGAAATCTGTAAAGGTGTTTCATACGTATACTGAGTGCAATTACATTTACATACATTGAGGTGCATGTAAAAATATAGGCATACGTGGTATGGTTTGTTCTATAAACACACCCAAACGAAATTGCTTCAATTTTCAATGATTGTTTTCGGAGATCAGATGTTGTACGTAACGTTAGACGTTGATTCGAAGCACGGACACCAATCAGCGGCATGCACCTGCGCTAAATACATTAGTAGATTAGGAAGGAAGCTAGCTCATTAGTTTTACAATAGCAAATTCACATTTTACGATTATGTAGTCCTAGCTGTCAAGTACTCGTCTTCGTCTCGTCGACATATCTTAAGGTTCAATACTTCGATTGGGTTCATCCCCTTTTAATTTTTCTCAACCGACCCTCCTAAACGTACATTTATAATGTAAGTAAATCACGCTTATTGAAAATTATGAGGACAGTGTTCGTCATTAAAAAAAACTTAAACTGCATACGTGTGGCTTGATATAGACCGGATAAAAACTTTGTTGCTAGATAACGACGTAGTCATAGCGGACGAACGGTAGTAAATATAATTTCAATGTATTTTCTCTTGCTTTCCATACACATGTATATGATAAATAGCAGTTCTGTAGTTTTCCTGGGCTAGTACCAGATCAATATCTACCAAGAAACCCAATTAACAAGAAGCCCTTTGGGTTTTCTAATAACCAATTAATGCAGAATGTTGTTAAATCTTACATGATAGGTCACCAAACATTCTCCCAGAAGAAGAGTGTTCTTTGGTTGTAGCTGGTGTTGTTTCTGGAAAAGATGTAAAACGGTCTGCTCTTTGTGAGGATGAAGGAGACCGGGGTGACTTCCTCAGAGGGGTAGTATTAGATACGTTGATTAGTGTTTGGATACCCTCTGTTGTGAAAGTCGTGTTATTTCTTGCCAATGTCGTGCCTGCAACATAGATAAAACAAAAACTTACCCCATTTTCCGGTTTCTTATATATAGAACAGGTCAATGGATTAGGTACGAATAATATATTTAAGTTAAGAATGTACGGGACACAATTACCTAAGGTAACTGCATTTCATACAACTCAGCCAATTTAGGTTGTTTTTAATATTCTACTGACTTTTTACAAATTTATAATTACTTTCATTTTGTATATTTGTATGTTGCCTTATGTCCATTTCAAGAGTTTTCCCTGATAATGAGGCGATGCAAGATCTAGGTAAAATGCAAAATAATCAGACATATGAATCGTGCTCAACGCCCACGCAGTGCCGGTTCGCTTTCATGTCAACAAGTACTGTGACATAAATATCTGTTTTTAAGACAATTTCATAATGAATCGCAACTTATTAGACAGGGTGTTTAACAAAGTAGCGGCTGAATATCGTGCGTTAAACGTCTTTTGCTAATGTGGTGTTGTGATCGACGTGCTAACCTTGGCAATCCGGGCTGAAACGCGAGCGTTCTAACCACTGGACTACTGACAATGGTTTATTTTTATTTCACAAGCATCTTCACTTAATAAATCGAAATAATATTCCTCTAATACTTGACTTTTTGTGTTATTAATTGGATGTTTGCTATGTTTCAACCACTATCACATTACAACCCCCCCCCCAAAAAAAAACAATCATAAAGTTTCATATCGTTATCTTTACACATTCAATCATACAATACTCTGATGTGATTTTCAAAAGATCTTGTTAATTCTGGACTAAATGCTCCCCATTTCTTACCAGAAAAAGCCGCTTTACTTACCTGTGGAGTTTGACGAACTTGCTAAATGTAAGGTCAACAATTTGAAACACAAAATAATTTGGGATCGCATGATTCTGGTGAACAAATATATGTTGCTTAGGTAATTGTCAACCTTTATGTGTAAGTCAGTTCGCATTTGAAAAGGAAGGACATTGATGTAGACGCTTGTATGTATAATGAAAAAGAAAGTATGTACTCGAGTCTAAGCAAATAGTATAATATCACTTCGTTTGTCGAATTGAAAAACATCTCTTTAATTCCATGAACTGGAATCTTCTCATCTACACTACATTTTCTGTATTTTTATCGGATGTCCACTTATGTAGCAATACACCGATGATAAATGCCCATTAAGAAATTACAATCTAATCAGATTTACAGGGAACATTATATTTAAGTGTTTGATTCTTACACAAAATAGATGTGAACTGCATTGAAGATAAACATACTATTATCCGAAAGCAAAATGAGTAACATACTTTACAGCATCATACTGTCATTACCGATTGGAAAACCAATCTAGATAATGCGAAAAAGTGAAGTTAAGAAACAGTGATCAATTTCATAAATCCAAAATGAAGGCAAGGCAAACACATATTCTTGGAAACACCAAACGGTGGAACCAGGTGGTGGAACCAGGTGCCTTCCAGTAAAGCTTTAAAACTGGTAAAATCTACACCATGACAAATGAAGAAAACGAGCTAGAAAGAATACGAAATTGAGTGTAAGAAAACATGGGCTCTTGATGACACTAAATGTAGACACCAGATGGCGAGGGGTTAAAATATACTGTGAAAGCTGTGTATTGATCAGTAAACTTAATAATGCGTAGTCAAAATCAACATGTAAAGAATTTTCTAATAATTAATATAGATAAGTCAGACAGTATTCGATCTGAAGAAATGCTGTATTTGTACAATAAATAGTTTTACCGGTCAATGGATTTGCAAAATGCTGACATTAAACAATACTGTTGAAACCCTTGCAATATCAGCTCATATTTCATTAGCCTGCCTAAGTTTCAATATTGTTCATATATAGAGTATGCATCCACGTATCGATGAGAGAATAAAACGCCATATGGAGGTGATGCTGGAATATTGTTAGATACATATGGGTAGTTGATAATGGAGAAGCTGAGGTAATTCCGTTTCTTGTAAAGTTGAGTTGTTCTTTTGCCGCAGACATTTATTTTCAATAAAATATACTAATGTAAAACAGATGTGGAAGACTTTGTGGTGTCTTTTATTTCACAGATTTTAATTGCAAACAAGCTTTACCGTGCTTAGATATAGACCGCTTATACATATTCCCTGTACGTGATTTTGTTCTTCATCTTCAATAACTACAGTCCATCGGGACATGTCAGTATTGGTGATGGTTAAATAGTTGAACATACTGATATCAAATGGCTTATTTTTAAAGGTATTAAATAAAGAGAACTGTTTTTCAATTGGCAACATAACTTTATCTATATAATTAATTCTGTCGAAGATTATATCAGTCAAAGAGCTACATATGGCAAAGAAGAATTTGATACCTTCTACGAATGGATAAAAAGTATATGAGGAATATTGAATTCAAATTATATATATTAAAATCATATAAAAAGCACGTATTAAACACATCAAAGCAAACGCGCGTACCATTTATCCTTCTATGCTTAGTAAACCAGAAGTGATCAAAGAATTATATATATTACAAGGGGCATGCTTTGATTCCAGCTGACAAAGTTTATAATAACATTGTCTTTGTTTGTAAGACTCATTTTTTACAATTATATTCTAATTTAACTTCGCTTTAATTCCACATTTGGTTATCCTACTTGTAGCCCAACTGTCTTTTCAAAAGATGTAAAACTTATACGGTACCAATTCTGATGCACCAGATGCGAATTTCGACAAATAATGTCTCTTCAATGATGCTCAACCGAGATGTTTGAAATCCGGAATAACAATGAAGTTTTAGAGCTATTATAGGGAAAAACAGTGCGCCCAAAAAGTGGAGTCAGATTCGTCTAAGGATAAAAGTTGTGCGTGGGGGAGATAATCCTTAATTTTGAAATTAATTTCTAAATTCTATTACAACAATTAGATATGCATCCGTATTCTCAAGCTAGTAACGAAGTACTTAGCTACTGGGCCGTAGAGACCCTCGGAGACTGATAGTCCACCAGCAGAGGCCTCGACCCAGGGGTCATAATGTAAAACTTATACGGTATCAATTTTGATGACCAGATGCGCATTTCGACAAATAATGTTCTTCAGTGATGCGCAATCGAAATGTTTGAAATCCGGAATAACAATGCAGTTTTAGAGCTATTATAGGGAAAAACAGTGTGCCAAAACGTAGAGTCAAATTCATCTAAGGATAAGAGCTATGCGTGAGAGAGATAGTCCTTAATTTTGAAATGAATTTCTAAATTTTATCACGGAAAAATTCTTCAAAATTATGCCTCAGTGTTAAACACATTTAAACGAATTAATATGCGTTACAGTACCTGTACTGGATTCTTTAATGTGACAAAGACCTTACAAAGACATAGATGCGTGACTGGATCTAGGACATGTTCTACCAAGCCGCTACCTTAGCTCCTCATGAAACGTTTAGCAGCTGTAAAAGACAAGCTGTAAATGGAATGTGCTACAACATTTGCCAGAAGTGATATATTGTGGATTCTAAAATAATCAAAGAACTTTTAGTTGAATGGAAATAATAAAACTTTCTTAAATGAACACCATCAAAATGAATCAGTTTTCAGCACTTTACACGACCATTCCAGGCAATACATTAAAAATTAGACTTTTTCATATTATTAACAGTTTCTTCATTGATAAAATTTCAGATTCTATGCAGAGACCAATGGACGTTTATCGTATAAATGCATGCATGTGTTTGTGATGTATTGTAGAAAATATTATACACAGAGAAAGGGAAAGGAATGTTCATATGTCATTTGGTACGTAGAATGATGCATTGGAAGCTCACTGTGATTTTTATTTCAATTCAACTTACTTACACAAAGTGGTTGAATGTTATCGATTTGGTTGCTTGCTTCTTTTGGGGAATGACATGGGGTGTTTAACTGGAGGTTAATGTATTATCCACTCAAAACTGAACTTGTTAATATTCAATAGAATTGAATAACTAATCAGCGTTCGTGTATTTGCCATATTTAAACCAGTTCATACTTTCGGTTTCGTTATGATTTCTTATAAGTCGTTGATATTCAGAAGGGTATTGATTGTCGAATAATCGCAGCATTGCGTATTCTTAATGATACTTTGTTTGTCGTATGTTGCTAGGGCATAGGAGGAACATCTACCCACATTTGGTGGTTATCAGCTATTCACAAGCGATTCGACTAGGTAAGAAAGGTATGCCGATATACGATTGATAAAAGGGTGCAGAGAATCATATGTAATTAATATGTAACCTTTATGGGAGCAAATATAAAAAAGAAAATCATTTCAGATTGTAACAAACTATATTTTTGATATAATTTCCAACATCATGGTGAAATATCATCATAAGGGATTTATATGTTTATTTAACAAGGTTCCCTTGTCTTTTCAATATATCATTACAGTTCATTATAATAACGAATATGGCTGAAAAGAAAATTGACCTCAAATGTGCTTTCTGTGGCGACGACAGTGATATGCAGTGTTCATTCTGTCGTTCTGTGTATTACTGTTCCAAGGAATGTCAGAAAAAGCACTGGCCATATCACAAAAATTTCTGTTCCGTGGCCACTCAACCGGAAAATGGAAAAGGTTAGATCAAATTGTCAAACAATTTAAATGTACTTTTGGGACTCCATATGCATTGTATTTTGTAACCCACATATCAGGAGACCTGCAAACATGTGCGTCATAAGAAATTCATAGTTAACAGCGTTTATAAAAATTCTGATATCAATAGAACGCATATGGCATGTCATAATGAATTGATGAAAATGTTAGGAATTCTATCCACATTTGAGTATAAAAGAGATTATCAAGTCTATTAAGAATAATCAGTAAATTTGCTGAACTATTGTTTTGTGTCTTGTTTAGAATCAGAGGGGCGATTATGCAGACACTGTAAAAAATATCCCGAAAAGTTGTATGCATGTTCGGGATGCAAAAGTACCTCATATTGTTCCAAAGAATGTCAAAAATTTGACTGGAAGAATGGACATAAACATGAATGCCCGCAGCAAATCCGATGCCGATGAATCCAGTAACGCTTGCGTTGAATGTGGAAGACAATGCGATACGAAACGATGCGCACGGTGTAAAAGTGCATTTTATTGTTCTGTGAGATGCCAAAAGACACATTGGCCACATCATAAATTATTTTGTCACAAAGAAACTGTCCCACAAGAACCACAACCTTCTTCTACCACAGCATCTCCTATTTGCGCATATTGTAGGGTGAATGATTGCTCCGTTAGCTGTGAGTCATGTAAATTGGTGTTTTATTGTTCGCAAAATTGTCAAATGAAAGACTTGGAAAAGCATAAATCACTATGTCGTAAAAAATCAGTCAGAAACAAAGAAACCCTCTCGGAAGATTTATGTACGATAATGGGTCTTGTCACTCCCGAAGAGCATGGCGGAATAAACTCAAATGATACAAAACAGTTTCCCGACTTTCAGAAAATTGGTGAAAGCTATGCCAGGGGATTGCATTGTAATAAGTGTGGGAAAAAAGATAATGTTCGTCCCTGTAAACGTTGCAAATCCACCACGTACTGCTCTACTGCCTGCGAAAATTCTGACAATCACGAGAAAAAATGCAGAAGCATGCAGTTTTTGAATTCACTACCGGGACGTTCAGTTAAGAGTGGACAATCTGATTCGGGTTTATATGTAGCAACCATATCTAATTTTCCACCACATTCATGGTTATCAAATAAAGATCCAATGCTAGCAGAAGATGGGGCTGATTTAAACTTGATCGTGGAAAGGTCTGACGAAGACAGACAGAAAGCAATATTGTGTGTGAAGCAGAAGCAATCATTTCAATCTCTGATAACCCGTGTCAGAGAAATACCTATGGAGGAAATGTCCATATCTGGAAGTAACATATGTCATATTCCTAATGCAAGGTGAAGATAACGAACAGTGATCAATCTCATAACTCCTACAAGCAATACAAAATAGATAGTTGGGCAAACACGGACCCCTGGACACAACAGAGGTGGGATCAGGTGCCTAGGAGGAGTAAGCATCCCCTGTTGACCGGTCACACCCGCCGTGAGCCCCTAATGTTTTCCTAGCCTATATACGACGGTATCACAGCTACAGAGGAAGACACAATGTCTACTTACAGGTTATATTATCATTTTACTTCTTGTGAATTTCAAATCCAAGTGTGTATTTTCTCAATAACGAACACACCAAAGCAACGAAACGTATAATATAGAATACGGTATAGGAAACTAACAATATTATTGACATTGCAATGGTTTTACATCAGACAATAATGTTGACATTATAATGCTATGTCTCGACGAAAGTAGCAATTCTCATTTGCAAGCTAAACTTTTGAATGACAATCACGGGGAGCACCAGGAAAGGGAACAATATCAGTACTCTAACATGATCAATGTACATTCATGGCTGTACATGTCTGTTTCAATTGTCTATTGTTTTTTAAAGTACATTGTAAATAATTTTGAATACGAATATATCTGAAAAACGTTGTAGTTACATGTACATATATATATTTGCTCAATATTTGTCAAAACATAATATTAAAATGGAAATCATCTCAAGATACACATTTGTTTTGTACAATTGCAATTGATTCTGATAAGGTGACCACAAACTCTTCATTTGTGAAATCACTCTTAAATTCAAGAAAAAGGAGTAAACGTAAATAACACTTGGTTGGCCAGAGTTATCCCGTTCAAACATTTGACACAATGCGGTTTCCGTATTCGATTTTAGTGTGCTTTTTACCAAATATACTTTGCGTATCTTAGACCCTATTGATTAAAAATACAATACAATTAGTTTGCGATGTTACTGTATACGGACCATACTAAGAGTTAGAAACAACATGCCTTTTACTTTAAAAAATAAATTATGGATAAAAGTCAAAGATAACGAACAGTGCTGCAAGATCATGGTCATTGCACTGTAGAAATTATATTTTAACATATATATCTATCTATATTTGCGATAATACAACGTGTCGTCTTTTATTTTAACAGGATTCTGAGAGAAGAGAAATATATGCGAGTTTCTACCTCCCCAGAGACGACCCTACTCCATATTTCCAGTGGAGTCAATTGGTTCCAGGAAAATTTATTGCAATATCATACCCTTGCATTCACCATTTCAATGATGGTTCGTTTGGCTTACGTGTTGACAAGGCAAAACACGCAACGTGCTTTGAAATCTAGTACCTGATTTTGAATTACTGCACTTTATACCCGAAAGGCTACAAAATAGATATCACTTGGTGAATGACTGAACTATCTTCATCAATCACCATTGTATATTCCCATACGTATAGGATATTCATGACATAATTATAATTTCGTAGAAAACTATTTTTGATGTTTTTTGTTTGCGTTTAGAATTAATATTATAGATATAGTGCTTGTATTTCTAAATATCTATGTAACATATACAATGGTTTGTTGACTGATAATCTTTTATTTAAAGACGGCCTATAATCGTTATGATCAAAATATATTTTCCTTAAAACAGACGTTTGTAGGAGTTATGCGATTGATCATTGTTCGTTATCTTCACCTTACATTGAGAAATGAATACGCCCCCTTTACCTGTATAATGGGGAAACACAACTTCTAATGCTGTAAATAATAAAATTGCTAACAAAATATTGAGATAATTTGTCGATTACTTTCCCTTACCGCTTTAACATGGTGTCTATTATGTATAATAATTAACAAAATTCTTATTTTATAATCATTGTTCCGTCTCTAATTTCTTTTCTGACGCATCTGTTCATATATAATTTGAAGATTGCAAATTATACATGTCTACCAGACACCCATGCACTGTTAAATACAGGTATCTAGCTGCGATGGGCATTGAAAAATAAACCTAATGCTTGCTACTCATTTTGCAATCGCAGTTTTTATATATGCTACATGTATATTGTTTGATATGTCAATAATATAATGGTGTGATGGATTTTAGAATCTTTGTTCTGCTAAGCTACCAAAACTGATATTCTTCACTATATGTATACCGCTAGCTGTACAATATCGGAACTTCCAAATTAAACAGATGTGACATGGAAAGGTTTTCCACCGGCGCTCTTGAAATATTGGTTGTTATGTAATTTCGAATACATCGAAAAACATGTTATCGAGCAGAATAATTCTGGCTTGGTGCATGAATAAGAAATCTTCAAATGTTTTTCTGTAGATAGGTTTTCGGAGGAGTGGGGTCAATGATAGAAGAATAGATGAAGACGATGTTCTCTATCAAATGTATGGGATACGTAACGGCATCGATGACTTGGTGGGTAGAGTGTTCCCTTCATGAGCTGAGGATTGCACGTTCGAGCATTGCCTGTACATTGGTCGCATCTCATCTCAGAAGTATAATAATAGTAACTGTTGGCGAGAGGAGATACTCGCAGGTCTATTGATGAGACATGGAAAAACCGCGGCAAGTGTTGGTTCGATAAAATAATCCTCGTTTCTACGCCACTGACTACCACTGAATTTGTAACACTTCACCTACAACTGGTGATGTCTTCATATGGGAGACAATTATCGACAGAACGTTATAAAACTTATGAGCGTAGTAGTTTTGTATTGTATGGGGGACATATTTCTGCCATAACTTGTCATGTAATTGTATTGACTTGTCAGATCATAATTTCAAATTGTCTTACTCATCCTTGACACTCGATTCCACCACTGGTATACCCAGGGGTCCGTGTTTACCCAACTGTCTATTTTGTATTGCTTAGTTTTTGGCACTCTACTTTTCCTTTTAGCTCTTACAAGTTTATTGTTATTTCGAATTTCCAGAATGTCGGCTTGAGCATCACTGAAGAGACATTTTTTTGTCGAAATGCGCATCTGGTGCATCAAAATTGGTACCGTATAAGTTTTACATTATAGGAGTTATGAGATTGATTACTGTTCGTTATATTCACCTTTCATCATGATGTTGTTAAGAAATGGCACATTTTGAGCGTGAACACATCTTTAAGGTTACATTAAAAAATACTTTTCATTATCTGACAAGTAGAGAAATTCATCTGACGGGTCAACATAATTAACCGACAAGTGGACATGATTATGTGATAAATTGGCATTATTATCTGACAAGCGATAAAAATATGCCGCCATTATATTGGTTGAAAGTTCATAATAATTGACATTTTAAAGAGCAAGTCAGAATAAAAGCTTCCTGTAGCCTCTATGTCGCAGGGTCGCTGTTTTGTTGCAAACAACACAAAACTGGGTCGGTCTCAGACAATTATTTTATTTCAATAGAAGGGGAAAAAACCTAGAAAAAATATGAAAACATACTCACAAACATGCACACAAGATAATAGACATACATAAAACAGAAGACGTAAACTAAAAGACATTTTAACATTTACGATAAACGATAATATTAATACGACTGCCAGTATAATTACATATATTTAACAAGTAAATGAATTACAAGATAAATGTAAATCTTACCAGGCATCCAGTATTATAAATGAAAAATATTTAAGTTACATCGAGTGAATCGATATTTTAGCAAGACTGTCCAATATAACCGTATTGGCACAAGGCTTGGAGTGGGGATTTTGGCGGGGTTTCTAACTTTATATAGTGCACGGGTTAGTAACACATGCATAACTAATTAGTATTCGGTAAAATCCATTGGTCCGCAGTATTATGAACTCAGACCACTGGTCAGTCAAACGTAAAGTTGAACTAAAAATAGAAATAATTACCACCTGTACAATACAAAACGTTCACACTGACTCTCGCATACTTGAAAAACCAGTTTGTATTCAATTGGCTATGCGCGCCAATATGAATACTGATATAATCATAGCGCATAAATATATTTTAAATAAATTGCAACTGTGACATCTATATTGAACTTACATCTTAGAATTTTTTTTTAAACATACGGAAAACATAACAAGATGCATAGAATGCATATATAAATATTCGTCATCGTTAGTCGTGACTAAATCAACAGAATTCTCACAATTCTTATATATCAAATTGTGTTGACATCCATAAACAATGTGGAACGTAGGAAACCTGTGGTATATATAATGTTTGTGGGAGTTCGTGGTGATGTTAGTAAACTTTGAAGATTGCAGGCAGCTCTTGATTTAATGCAATGGATGAAAGTCCATTCACCGGCAAACAAGAGACTATTCTTTGTTAAAATTTGCAGAAATACACTGCAGGAAGTTTCTAAGAGATAAGCCTCTGTAAACTTTGTCAGTTTATTATACATACGAATACAATTGAATAATTCATTGCGTATACATTATCGAATAGAAGCACAGATAGATTACATGTATATATTAAAACGATACCAATACAGAAATCAGGAAAACGATTATGACATACAAAAACGTTAGTATAAAAAGCAATATATTTTGTAAATGGATGTCCCTCTGTATTCATATTTGTGAATGTTTTGCAAAATATTTACAAAAACATGTTACCTAGTTTTGTAGGAAACGTGTGTTGACTCCCTTTGCACTACACAGGAGGAGAGAGACACGGGACTTTCCGATGAAATCTTGAAAATGCAGAGTCCGTGGAAATTCGGACGTTGTTACGATAGAGAAACAATGCTACACTGTCCAGTGTGGGTATCCCTCGGTTAGCTTTGCTGTACGTTTTTTCAAAACGTTGTAACGTTAATATTGGTGAAATATCAACAGAGAAATGATAAACAACGATTAATCAGTCGTTTTGTTTTAAAGTCAATGAAATATTTTTTTTTTCTAAAATGGAAGAATTATGTAATGGGTTAATTTCTATTCATGTTTTTAAAAAAAAAAAAATCATGAAAAATGAAGCTATTGAACAGTGTCAGAACCCCTACCCCGGGGATCATGAAATTTACAATTTTGGTAGAAGCCTTCCTGCTCTACATTTCTATGCATTTAGTTTTTCTTACATATGTGTGGTTCTTGAGAAGAAGATTTTTGAAAATTCATAATTTTTGGACAGTTTTTGCCCTGACCCTAAGCCCCCAGGGGTGCAGGAATCCTGAAATTTACAATTTTGTTCCCCTTGTCCCAATGATGCTTCATACCAAATTTGAAAAGAATTGGTCTGGTAGTTATCAAGAAGAAGTTAAAATGTCTGTTGTTCACACATTTAATAACTGACCATTTTGGCCCCACCCTGATACCAAAACCCCTGCCCTTGGAATAATCAAATTTACAATTTTGGTAAAGGACTACCTGTTCTTCCTAAATATCTATTTACTTTCAATTTAGTATCAATAACATTAAAGAAGATGTAATTTAAGTGTTTTACACATAAACACTATATAACAAGTATGACCTAACCCATACCTGGGGTCAGATCCCCTACCCCAGGGATCATGAAATTTACAATTTTGGTAGAGGCCTTCCTGCTCTACATCACTATGCATTTAATTTTTTTTATTTATTTATTTTTTACATGTGTGTGGTTCTTGAGAAGATTTTTGAAAATTGGTAAATTTTGGGCAGTTTTCCCCCACCCCTAGGGCCCCAGGGGTGCCGGAGTCCTGAAATTTACAATTTATGTCCCCCTTGTCCCAATGATGCTTCAAACCAAATTTGAAAAGAATCCGACTGCTAGTTATTAAGAAGTTAAAAATGTTCAATTGTTAACGCACGACGGACGACGACAGACGAAAACCAATTGCAATAGGTCACCTGAGTTTACTCAGGTGACCTAAAAAATGCTTGAATTCCTCATTGACCATATATTCGTATGTATTTGGTGATCAGGTCTTCCACCAGTCTGTTGAAAATCCCATGGGCACGAATGGTTCTTCTTTTAGTCGCTGACCTGCTTTTAAATTCTTATGAAACAGAGATTATTCAAAATCTTCTACACGAGTAGAAAAAATCTCTTGCTATGGTCCTCAAATCAACTTGATATTTAGATACATTGACGACGTTTTATCTATTAACAATAATCAGTTTCATTTATATGTCGATTCAATATATTCCCGTTAACTGCAGATAAAAGACACCAGAAAGTACAGCTGCTTCGTACTTAGATGTCTTATCCAAAATAAATATTAACGACAAAAAATAACTTAGCTTTATGAACAAGAGGCCCAAGGACCATATCGCTCACCTGAGTCACCTTGGTCCATATCTGAAGACTTTCCATATATATTTGCATGTAAAACCTTAGTCCCTATTGTGACCCCAACCTACCCCTGGAGGCCATGATTTTTACAAACTTGAATCTGCACCATGTCAGAAAGCTTTCATGTAAATGTCAACTTCTTTGGCCCATTGGTTCTTGAGAAGATCTTTAAAGATTTTCCCTATATTTGTATGTAATAGTTTGATCCCCCTTGTGGCTCCATCCTACCCCCGGGGGCCATGATTTGTTCAGACTTGAATCTGCACTATGTCAGAAAGCTTTCATGTAAATATCAGCTTTTCTGGCTCAGTGGTTCTTGAGAAGATTTTTCCTATATATTTGTATGCAAAACTTTGATCCCCCCTTGTGGCCCCATCATACCCCTGGGGGTAATGTTTTAACAAACTTAAATCTTTATTATGTCAGGAAGCTTTCATGTAAATCTCAGCTTTTCTGGCCCAGTGGTTCTTGAGAAGATTTTTAAATGACCCCACCCTATTTTTACATTTTTTTGTGATTATCTCCCCTTTGAAAGGGACATGGCCCTTCATTTGAACAAACTTGAAAGCCCTTCACCCAAGGATGCTTTTGGCCAAGTTTGGTTGAAATTGACCCAGTAGTCAAAAAAGTAAAAACTTTACAGACGATGGACAGAAATGCTCACTTGAGCTTTCAGCTCAGGTGAGCTAAACACGTTATGATTTCAGCTTCTCCATCGTCAACTTTCCATAATTTCTTTTAGCAATATCCTATTATCACCAGCATATTGTGTTTATATCTCTCAACTGATTCGATCCACAAATCCTTGTTCTGCGTATGACCAGTTTTTAAATCGAGACAGGCTACTGAGAAACAAGTTGATGTTGCAAGGGTTTCATCAGTCTCGTTGAAAGTCATCATTTCTCAAATGATATGACCTTTCATATGGTCTTTATAATGATGTAGTTTGTCAATACAACCTATCATTGGGTCAAATACTGTCTGCCCCGTTTCATAACGATTGTTGAATCATTCTCGACACACTGATTTGACTACGGATTACTTCGTTTACCTGATCAAGACATAAGGCTCACGGTGGGTGTGACCGGTCGACAGGAGATGGTTACTTCTCCTAGAGACCTGACCCCTACTCTAGTATGTCTAGGGGTCAGTGTTTGCCCAACTGTTTATTTTGTATTCCTTACAGGGGTTATGAGATTGATTATTGTTCGTTATTTTCACCTTTCACATTCTTCAGAGAAGACGTGTATCTGCCCCTTTAATTCATGACTTGCAATTTGAGACAAATCCCTACGTCGATTTTCAACAAAACTGTCATAGCGCATCGTTTGTGGTAGGGGAACGAAGAAAACATTTCTCTGCAAGTCCCCGGGTTTGTCATGAAACCTTTGAAATAGTACCTTGAAATAAAGAGAGTTGCAACACCAGTTATAGTAATGATATCTTTAATTGTGGTCATGGAAACAATTGCAATGACAATGTTACAGTAATGAAATTGCCCTACAGTACATAATACACACACAAGTGCCTTATAGCACAAAATACACAAATTCAGAACATACAGCACATGTATATGTACAGCTGCACCCAATGTATGAACATTAGTATCCCTATATTACCTAGGAAAAAAACCAACAATGCATCATGCTCCGTGTAAATTTCAAGTGTTGCTTGGAAGTTGCTTTTAATGTACATGTATATTAAGAATACAGCCAATTACATGTACGCCAAAAATTACATTTTTCATTTACCTCATCCCTGAATTTTAGGTAATTAAACACTAAACCTATGAACAATGACCGTACTGACTGACAACTAAACTATATGCTAGGTATTCAAAATGTACATAACTATTAATAGTTTTATCACTTTTATTTACTCCTTTATCCAGTGGATATCGCCTATTACTTAAATTTCAATTACTACACAATGTAGTCCTACGCCGTTTGTGGCGTCACAAATAAACGTGAATTTTACGTTGCGTGTTTACAAAATGTCAGGAAGCAAAATTCCCTACATAATAACCCGGGGTTAACATGTGATAAAAAGAATCTTCCATGATTTGTGGTTTGATATGATTTATATCCAACTCGTTGTGTTTCCTACACCCCCCCCCCCCCCTCGCCAAAGCTTGGGGATAGAAAACACATATACCCGTTTTGAATATAAATCATATAAAACCCTAAACAATGGGAGATCCTATATAACTCATACAATGCATGTTTATTACTTTGCAGTTCAATTTAGTGAAACATATTACACAGACTCCTATATATATGTACTAATATGTGCATTGTTTTTAACAGTGACAATCATGAGGGAATGATCATCATTACAATTTGTAAAGATATCAATAGGCAAAAACATTGGAAATGAACATATCTAAGTATGTACTGTAACATCTAATGATGTTTACAAATAATCATGTATTAGTTACATTTAAAATAAAAAATGCATTTCCTGGGCAACATTGAGATATATTTGTCTCTCAAACATGCAAATATAAGATTGATACCAGAATCAGGAAAACTAAAGAATCATTTCTAACTATAAGAACATCCATTTCCGAACTTGCACTATCAACACATGACACACCAGAATCTAACATGCTGTACATTGTGCGATACTCAGGTTAATAATAAGGCTCATGGGTCTTCTGTTGTAATTCAGACTTAGTTTCCGATATCAAGACTTATATTTCTGCAAATATACTACTCAGCAATTGAGTGAAACATGACCTCACTTGACTGGATTACTAGTGTGTAATCCAACAGACACTGGTGGATCATTAAGCATCCATGACGAGTGAAGAGACCAGCAGGACTACATTGCTGGATTACCCACGTGGTAATTTTACCGCCAGCGAGTCTCCAAACTGTTTAATGTCGTAAACATGGGAATGCGTGTGTTTTATTTTGTATGCACAAAGTAACACATTAAATGGGCATGAACACAATTTGAGCTGAAAAATTTCAAAGCTACTTTTTCCATTTTTAATGTTTAGAATGCTTAACTAAGATTTTTTAATGGTCAGCAAAAATATGAATGTCAGTTGTTGAGGTACATGGGAGATACAGAGCTCACAATTCCTTGCTATGTAAACAAGGTTCGTGACATATTTTTGTTTACATAGGTTAAAAATACAAGCAATACTTCATTCAATTTACAAGTTAATTCTTAACACAAGCAAATAGTTTCTAGTGTTTAGCACAAATTATTTTGTTTTATACATGCTATTTTCTATTAAGCAATCTATATGTAAACAAATACATGACACGAGCCTTAATTGTTTATATAACTAAAAACTTGCTGTATCTCACTTGTAACTCAAAAACCATATTCAAATTTTGGTTCACCATTAGAAATACGTTAGTTAGGCATTAATTGTCAACATTAAAAATGGAAAAATAAAATTTTCAGCTCATCCATGTCCATGCCCCTTTAATGTGCATTTTTTTTGGGGTGTTTTAACTAAGTTGTACACGAACGGGGCACAATGATAATTTTGTTGACTATATACACGTATAGATATGTTTCTATTGCGTGATTACATCAACAATTTGTTTCTGATCAGTTCTGAAAAATTAATTTTAATTTTTCTTTCAAAGTGTAATTGTCAGAGTTTTAATAACGTTAAGATGTCTTTATGGGGTATTGAAAAAAAAAAAAAGAATTCTGATTAAAATTTCAGAATATATTTCATAAACAGTAATTTCTGCACAATAAAAATCATATATATAACACTTGCATAACAAATTGTTTTAGATCAACCATTTTGTTGATCAAGGTATCAAAAAACAATCCCGAGCGGGACAAAAATTGAAGTTTATAGTTGAAGTTGGTGTATGAACAGTTCAACCTAATTCATCTTTTGTTCGATTGTTAAGAGTTAACAGTATTGATAGAAATTGTGTCCCAATGTTGGCTTTTAAGCTACATGCATTTGGTAACCACTGTGAATGGGATGAATCGTGCTATCATCGTAAGAGAAACCATACCAGTAAGGGAACATCTCTTCCTCGTGGAAGTTGACTGTTAAAACTGGTTTCTGGATAATAACTCAAGCACTTTGTATTCTATTGAAACCAAATTTGGACATATAGATACATACAAAGAAGGGAAGACATCTTGTCTATTAATTTTGAGGTCAGAGGGTTGAAGGTCACAATGAATGGAAATTAGAAAATGCTGCTGCAGGTAATGTTTTATACATTCTTTTGTAATAAATGCATTAGCATTGTATATATGTATAGATTATGTATATCTTGTATGACCGTTTATCATATGATAAAAATTTGTTAATAAGAGTTGAAGGATATGCATTTAATGACAAATCATAAATTGTTATTGGGTAAGAACACATAATAGGTTAAATATTTGTTCCGATGTACACTACCCAAAACATCTTTTTCATTTAAGTTAAGCAAAAACATCCAAATCTACAGTGGCAATTCCATCTAAAGATAGCTGCAGAACTGTAGCTCTCTGAAAAAATATTTTGACAGAACAGAAAGCTACAGTTCCACCCCATAAATTTAATATAAAAAAATTCTTAACATATTTTCCTACATAGTTGTGGCCAAACATACCTTCAGATATTCATTAAAGCCCCATACGACCCGAAAACTTTAAAGCCCCATACGACCCGAAAACTCCCAGCTTCAAATAATTTCGTTTGTTGACGTAGCCATGTTAAGTAGCGGGGTCAATTTAAATTTATGAGACAGCAACACAAGAATACAACAATATCAGGTTTTTACCGTGCGCAGTAAATCGAAGGTTTTTATTAGGGGTGGAACTGTAGCTCTCTGTTCCGTCAAACTATTTTTACAGCGAGCTACAGTTCTGCAGCTAATCAAAAGATTGATACAGATATTCTTACTAGATTGAGGATTTTGACCACCCAATTATGTTAAATCCTATTTGATTATTGTAGAATGACAATTATCAAAATCATCAATTATGTTTGCTTTTCATAAAATAAAAGATAATCAACATTATTCTTTCTTTAATATTTGTTTTTTTATTTGTGTTTCTTGTAGAAATTGGTGATTTTCAAGAATAAAAAATTAGTTTCAGCAAAGGGGTTAAACCTTGAGTGACTCCAATTATTTAAATTATGCACTAATAGACTCCTCTTTATGTTTGAATTGCTTTTCTGATAAAGATGTATCAGTTTAAAACGGTTATCCAAAACATCCAATACTTTTGAAAGAATTCAAACCAGGAGAGAACATCCTTAAATTGATTTTATCAATTCATTAAAAGTGAAACTTTGACAATTTTTATTCATGAGTCAAAGTTGAGAGTTGGTTCAAAATGAAAATGCTGTGGTTGGGAATGGGGTTGTTGCCGCAATGCTTTCCTTTCGCATGTAGATGCGGGTGGTTAGAATACAATCAATGGTGCAGAAATGAAAACATTGCAAATTGTAAGTATGTGGCTGGCTCGGATCATTTTTTAGAATCGATTTTGTAAGTGAGCACACAAATAGTAAATGGCATAAACATTTTGCCCCAAAGTACAAACCACAAGTGACGCCCTCAGACGTTCAGAATGTGTAGGCATTATTTAACAATCCTAGTTTTTACTTTTAACGTAGTTCCACACTCGTGTGACGTCATAGGATTTTGCAAAGTCAATAATTTAATGATAGGAACATAAATTTTGTTGGAATCTTTTTCAATAGTTATTGTAAAAAATCTCGTTAGCCATAAAATATTTCAAAATTCTTAGTTATATTTGAATAGTCAATGATATGTTTCAAAATATTGAATCCAAGGACAATAACTCTGTTTTCATTCAATTATTTATCAAGTCCATAATGCGATAGATTTCCATTATTTTTGACAAACATTTTACCAAAGTGATAAGGAATCATTATCTGTGTCTTTTCATGAAATTACATACAATTTTAATCCCGAGTGATTTAAATAGCTCAGCTGTATGGTGCCAGACTTCAGTTTTTGATGGGGGTATACATAATCTGGAAGCTATAGATTTGAAATTATTAAGGAAAGGTATGGATTTTCCCCATGAATAACTATAACAGATGTAACTCTACTAATATAAACAGAAAACATGATATGTAAACCATGCTATAAAGAAAATGCGTCCACATTTGTTTGTTTTTTAACATTTTGGGGAATAACGCTAATTCAATAATTTTGCACATATTATTCTAGAACTTGATGAACATATTGAAAATGACATGTGTTTTAGTTATTGACATGTTTCCCGATAAATAAATACAATTCAAAAAATATTTTGTTGTTTTTATATTAAAATAACAACAAATAACTGTTTCCAATGAATTTCATAAAAATCTACATCGGGGTATATGACTTCAGTGGTGTATGTAATGAAAATTAATATGGAAACCCTTAACTGTTTTGCCTTTTTCATTACTCTGAATGTTAATTTATTGATTCCAAACAAAAAAATGCTACCTAAACCCCAAAAATCCAGGACAAAAAACCCACCTTAAGGTAGTACTCTACATCGTCATAATGGCTGACTTCCTTTAAAAACATGGATGACAATATCGATATCAGCAATATTTGACTTTTCCTTTTCCTACCTAGCCGAGTAGCTCAGTAGGTTAGAATACCGACTGCTGAACTGTAGGTTGCAGGTTCGAGTCCACCAGGGGTTTTAATTTTTTTCCAGATTACCTTCTACTAAAACTGTATTTTTTGACAAAATAAAGTAAATTTTCAAATTTTCAAATTCAAAATATTTTTGTACATATCCTACACTTTTCATCTACATCAAATTTCTTAATAGGATAAGACTGATGATGAAGAACTAGATGAATCAGAAAAAGAGGATTCTGAAGAAGCTGACAATGATTGATTGATTGTATCTTGCTTAACGTCTCACTCGAGAATGTTTCACTCATATGGAGACGTTAGCTGACAATGAAATGAACGAATAGTAGACGTTGAATTTTAGAGAGGTTGAACACTTGATAAAAATGTTTAAACTTGAAATTTCCAATCACGTCGAATCATTCTTACACAAAATTTGAGCTAATAAAATTTTGTTTGGGCTACTAAATTTCGTACTCTCACTTGCCTTGTGGGCTTGTAGTAAAAAAAAAAAAAAAAAGACAAGTTTAAAAACTGCCTCAAAATGGAAAAAATGCCCATAACTTCCTTGAATATTAAAAACTCTCCATCAAAATAGCAGGTGCGCAACTACATTATTCATATCAGATATACAACAAAGTTTTAATTAAATCTGTCATTTGTTTTTGAAAGGTATACTCTGGAAAACCATGTCTATGGATGGACAGAGTCAGATGGAAACTGTGATTCTGATACACAAGAAATCCTTATTCTCTACACGGAATTCATGAAATTATGTTGAGCGGTTTCAGAGTAGTTGCTCTGAAAAGAACAGGACAGACTGACTGACTGGTCATAAACATACCCTCCATAACTTCTTGCATGGGATGTAAAACACATCAATGCTATATGGCGATTAACACCAACAAACTGTCTGTGGACAAGAACAGCCACCAGACTCTTCCAAAGTATATCACCATGGAGACCACAGTGTGTGTACTACTCCCCTCTACTGGAGATCTGATGGTCGGGATGTTTAACACAGGTACAGGAAAGATAATCGGATACATTAGTTGTGGACAGAACGTCCTGACCATTCAACATAACAACAACCGTCACACACTGTATATTGATCCTAAATACATCACTGAGAACAGGAATGGTTATGATATTGTATCTGACTGGAGTCATAGTGCAGTGGCAACAGACAATGGGGATATTCAACAAATACTTTAAGAGAAAGGCCATACTTTTGTTCGTGTTCTATCGAATTGCATCTGACAACAGTTTTCCAGATCTCGGTCATCAATAGGTTTTTAAAACCTGGTATGTTTTTCAGACAAATCAGCTATAAATATGTCCGATATCAGTGTGATTTCTTCAATATCAGTGTCCACCGTCAACGCTAAGTCAGTGAATCCGATATCAAAAATTAAAATTAGCAAAATAGGAAATCATTTGATTGAAAGTCGTCCTCTAGTCTCTGGCTGAAGATTCCCCTCTATATTACACAACTCCAGAGTGTCCACAATATTCTGAATAACTGCGCAAGGATTGGGCAGGTACGCCACACGATAATTAATAGTTCAATTCACCCCCTTGAAAATGGTAGCGAATGAAGTGAAAATAAAATGGGGGCAAAAATACCCGGTAACCCTGTATACAGTAATGCAGACTTCACCTTTCTATTGTTTCAGATGGTTGAACTCATCCCTGCAACAAGAGTTTACTTGTACCAGTATGATTTGGATCTTGTCTTAAAGGTGAAAAACCCTCACATGAGGTACACCAGCACCCATGGAAAGAGGATTGCAAAACTTTTGATGAATGTGTTTTCTCCAAAAAAGATTTCCCAAATACCACCCTTTCCCCTCTTGCCAAAGGCAAGAGACTCCTTGATGAAATTATTACAGAGGCTATCATCAGTAAGTTTTCTTTACTGAATATTAAAAAACAGAGGATTAGGTTATAATATCCTTTTTAGGCCATTTCATAACGGGTGACATTGTTAATGGTCTTTCTATGTCATTGTTATGATCTTCATATAAAGCTTAACTTAGTCACTGCATGAGCTTACAACCAAGATAAAACTACTAGTAGTTTCATATAATATATATTGATATTATATTTTTCAGATTTTTCAGCACTGAGGTCCTCTGCAACGAAAGGCGCAATACGCCATGCAATGGCATCTAAACTCACATCCGCAAGAGCTAAGACGAGGACACCAACTCAAACATCATAAGTGATATAGCTAGGACTTGTAATTTTCTGGTGACAAAATCATAATCATTATTGTTTCTTTTAGTGAGTAGTGTTGTTTTTTTTAATTAGAAATTGGTGATTTTATTTTTCATTAAGAAAGGTAAACAAGGTTTATTGTCCCCCACCGCAACGCGGAAAATCAGTAGGCCTAAAGTCAAGGAGAGAGTGGAGACCATGGGCATGAAGGCTGGTAAATCGGTGGTAAATTGTTGAAATAGGACGCATAAGGAATATGGAGTACGATATACATGTTCAAGAATTTATTGCACTAATTTTTTGCTTGAGGACAGCTAATTGACCTTAATTTTGAACAGAATTGAATAGAGCCTAGTTGAATACATTCATACTATAGATATAAATAGTTATTTTTATTACATGTATTATTATTTTTAGTATATTTAGATCTACATCTTTAATCATGTTTCTATCTGAACCATGGTCTTTGTCTTCATTTATGAATGTATGTTTAATGAGTTTAATCCTGAATATATATGCATTAATTGATATAGAACATTTGTTGTTTTACATTTTGAAATATCCCGCAAATTAATTAAGGCACTATATAGAACACATTTGTACTTTAAAGCAGCGCAGTTTGCAGTCTAACTGCAGTCCTAATTTAAATATTTGAAACGGGCTGCAAACCACTGTCCATATTTGGTATGGCGTACTGCTTTGCAATACAAATGCAGTCCTAATTAACATATTTGAAACATGCTGCAAACCACGTGTCCATATTTGGTATGATGTACTGCATAGCAGTACTAAAGTAGTACTGCAGGCCAGCATGTACTGCAGAGCAGTACATATGGCATATGTACTGCAAATCAGCACATGCGCTGCAAGGCAGCATATACTGCACAGCAGTCTTTTTTTTTTTGCAGTACAAATGCAGTCCTAATTTACATATTTGAAACACGCTGCAATTGCGCTGCTTCCATGTATTCTTCCATTTAAAAGTTATGGAGCACACTTGCAGTAATGCTGGAGTTGTACTGATAGTGTGCTGGGATTTTGTATTGCTTCTGTGCTGCATGTGTACTTCAAATATGCTGCAATTCCGTAAGGGTGTGTACTACTTTCCCTCTACTGGAGATCTGATGGTCGGGATGTTTAACACAGGTACAGGAAAGATAATCGGATACATTAGTTGTGGACAGAACGTCCTGACCATTCAACACAACAACAAGAGTCACACACTGTATATCTATCCTAAATATATCACTGAGATCAGGAATGGTTATGATATTGTATCTGACTGGAGTCATGGTGCAGTGGCAACAGACAATGGGGATATTCAACAAATACTTTGAGAGAAAGGCCATACTTTTTGTTCGTGTTCTATCGAATTGCATCTGACAACAGTTTTCCAGATCTCGGTCATCAATAGGTTTTTAAATCCTGGTATGTTTTTCAGACAAATCAGCTATAAATATGTCCGATATCAGTGATTTCTTCAATATCAGTTTCCACCGTCAACGCTAAGTCAGTGAATCCGATATCAAAAATTAAAATTAGCAAAATAGGAAATCATTTGATTGAAAGTCGTCCTCTAGTCTCTGGCTGAAGATTCCCCTCTATATTACACAACTCCAGAGTGTCCACAATATTTTGAATAACTGCGCAAGGATTGGGCAGGTACGTTACGCGATAATTAATAGTGCATTTCTGAAATGGGAGTTGGAAGAGAGTTGCATTCCCATTTCCTGTTCGGCGGCGATGTTTGTCCTGGTCCAAGATTGGATGCCACATATTGCCAATAAAGTTTGATAATTTCTTTGCTCATAGAATGATTTACACAGTATGTCCTTATTAATTACAAAGTTTCATGAAAATTTGTTGAGCGGTTTCACAGCGGTTACACTGACAGGAAGAGGACTGATTAACTGATGGGTCATAAAAAATACCCTTTGTTGCAATGAGGAGAAGAGCTGACTGACTGACGGGTCATGAGGAATTGTTACATAGGGTATAAAAATACATCAATGCTACAAGGCGATTAACACCAACAAACTGTCTATGGACAATCAGACAGTCACCAGACTGTGGGAGTGTTTATCGTCATGGTTACCATGCTGTGTGTACTATTCCTCTCTATTGAGATCTGCTCGTCGTCAGCAAGTCCTTAATAACTATTAAGTTTAAATGAAATTCTGTTACGCAGTTTCACAGAAGTTGCTGACAAGAATAGGACTGATAGGTCAAAAATATTACACCTTCCCCAACTTGTTACATGCGGTATAAAAATACAGATATGTATGCTAATGGCGATTTACATCAACAAACTGTCTGTGGACAAAAACAGTCAACAGACTGTTAAGATCATCACCATGGGGACCAGACTGTGTATACCGTTCCCATCTATTGGAGATCTGATGGTCGGGATGTTGAACAGAGGTACAGCTATAATAATCTGGTGCATTGGTTGTGGACAACACGTCCTGACCATACAACAGAACAACACCGGTCACATGTTGTATAGGCATCCTTTATAGAACACAGAGAATAAGAGTGGAGATGATATTGCGTATGACTGGGGTAGTGGTGCAGTGACGAATATTTTGAGAATCAGGCCGTTCTTTTGATCGTGTGGGATGGCATTGCCTCTGTTAATAGTTTTTGGGTTTTTTTTTACAATATTAAATAAACCTCTTCTAATCTGTCTGTTTTCTGGCTAAGTTGAAGACATTCATCTACAGTACTTAAAAAATTACAAAAGTCCTGAGCGTCTGAGATTTTCTGAATGACTGCGTAAGGACTGGGCAGGCAAGACAATTCATGATAGTGTATTTTCTGAAATGGGAGTCAACATTGAGTCATGTTCCAGTTTCCTACTGGATGGCGATACTTGTCCCGAATGAATAGATGAGACATTTCGGCAATAAAGTTTAACAATTTTTTTCTTTGCCCATTTATTAATTTACACAGTATGTCCTTATTAGCAATAGTTTTATGAAATTCTTTTGGGCGGTTTCCTTGTACTTCCGCCGAAAAGAAAAAGACTGACTGATAGGTCAAAATCATTATACCCTTCCCAACATGTTGTATGGGGTATAAAAATACATCAATACTACATGGTGATTAACACCAACAAACTGTCTATGGACAATCAGACAGTCACCTAACTGTGAGAGAGTTTACCATCACTGGTTACCACGCTGTGTGTACCACTCACCTCTACTGGAGATCTGATGGTCGGGATGTTCAACAGTGGTACAAACAAAGTAATGTGGTGCATTACACCACTCACCTCTACTGGAGATCTGATGGTGGGGATGTTAAACAGTGGTACAAGCAAAGTAATGTGGTGCATTACACCATCCACCTCTACTGGAGATCTGATGGTCGGGATGTTCAACAGTGGTACAAACAAAGTAATGTGGTGCATTACACCACTCACCTCTACTGGAGATCTGATGGTGGGGATGTTAAACAGTGGTACAAGCAAAGTAATGTGGTGCATTACACCATCCACCTCTACTGGAGATCTGATGGTCGGGATGTTCAACAGTGGTACAAGGAAAGTAACGCGGTGCATTAGTTGTGGACAATATGTCCTGACCATTCAACAGAACATGTCACATGTGATGTTGTCATCATCACTACATCACAGAGAACAAGAAAGGAGATGATGTTGCGTCTGACTGGGATCGTGGTGCAGCGTCCACAAACCGTGAGGACATTCTACACAGACTTTGAGAATCATGTCTTACTTTTGTTCGTTTTTCATGGAATTGCCTTCGATAACAATTCTTGAAGATCTCAGTCATCAACAGGTTTTCCAAATATTGTACGTTTTTCAGACAAATCAGCTACGTCCATGTCTCAACTTCTATCTTAATGATTTCCTCAACATCATTGTCTACAGACATACTTAAGTGGTTGAAGTCGAGGTTTAAATTAAAACTGACAACATAAGTAATCATTGTGATCTGTTTTAACATAATCCTCTTCTAATTTGTCTTCTTAATAGTTAAGCTGAAAATTCTCTACATTATAGACCTTTGCAGGATCTGCGATTTTCTGATTGACAATGCAAAGAGTGGGTGGGCATGTCAAATAATACTCAACAGTGCACTAGACAGTAAGACAGTCATCAAACTGTTAAAGAGTTTATCACCATGGTTACGAAGCTGTGTGTATTACTCCTCTCTAGTGACTGAAACCAAGATTAAAAGGAAAATCAGCAAAAAGGAAATCATCATGCTTTCTTTAATTAGCATAATCATCTTCTAATTTGTCTGCTCTCTGGCTATGATGATGATTTCTCCTAAATTCCTCAAGATTAAACAACTCCAGCGTGTCCGCAATTTTCTGATTAACCGTGCAAGGCTGCTTGGATACTTCACAGGAAAATTAATAGAATATTATCTGAAATGGGGAAGCAGAGAGTTGCATTAACTTATCCTGCTAGGCGCCGATGTTTGTTTCGGTCCAAGAGTGGATGCGACACACTGACAATAAAATTTATTAATTTTTTTTCTAATCGTATACTTGCTGTTAGAGTAGTTGCTCTGACACGAACAGGACAGACTGACTGACGGGTCATAAACATACCCTCCATAACTTCTTGCATGGGATGTAAAATATATCAATGCTATATGGCGATTAACACTAACAAACTGTCTGTGGACAAGAACAGCCACCATACTCTTCCAAAGTATATCACCATGGAGACCACAGTGTGTGTACTACTCCCCTCTACTGGAGATCTGATGGTCGGGATGTTTAACACAGGTACAGGAAAGATAATCGGATACATTAGTTGTTGATAGCACGTCCTGACCATTCAACAGAACAAGTCATATGTTGTATAAATACTTCACTGAGAACAAGAATGGATATATTGTATCTGACTGGAGACGTGGTGCAGTAGTAACAGACAACAGGGGTATTCAACAAATACTTTGAGAGACAGGCGTACTTTTGTTCGTGTTTGATGGAATTGCGTCTGATAACAATTCTTCCAGATGTTGGTCATTTAAAGGTTTTCTAAATCTGGTATGTTTTTAAGACATATCAGTTGTCTGAGGATATCGGTGCAATTTCCACAACATCAGTGTCCACAGACATAACCAAGTGATAGATACCCAAGATAAAAAAAAAAAAAAAAATCGGCAAATTAAGAAAATCACCATAATTTGTTTAATTTTATCCTTTCTAATTTATCTCCTCTCAGGTTAAGCTACATTACACAACTCCAGAGAGTCTGTGACTTTCTGAATGGCTGTACGTAGAGAGGGCGGGTACGTCACATAATAATTAATAGTGCATTTTTGAAAATGGGAGATAGAAGCAAGATAAGTTCCTGTTTCCTATTAGGTGGCAATACTTGTTCCGGTCCAAGATTGGATGCATCATATTGGCAGTAAAGATTAACTTCTTATATATACAGATTTACACAGTATGTCCTTATCAACCATAAAGATTCATGAATTTTTATTCTATGTTTTCAGAGGAGTTGCTCTAACAAGAACAGGACAGACTGACAGGTCATAAGAAATGCCTTTCACAACTTATTGCATGGGGTGTAAAATATATCAATGCTACAGTGATTAACACCAACAAACTGTCTATGAACAATCAGACAGTCATCAGACTGTTACAGAGTTTATCACCATGGTTACCACGCTGTGTGTACCACTCACCTCTACTGGAGATCTGATGGTCGGGATGTTCAACAGTGGTACAAACAAAGTAATGTGGTGCATTACACCATCCACCTCTACTGGAGATCTGATGGTGGGGATGTTAAACAGTGGTACAAGCAAAGTAATGTGGTGCATTAGTTGTGGACAATATGTCCTGACCATTCAACAGAACAACACATGTCACACGTGGGGATATCATCCTCGCTACATCACAGAGAACAAGAAAGGAGATGATGTTGCGTCTGACTGGGGTCGTGGTGCAGCGTCCACAAACCGCTAGGACATTCTACACAGACTTTGAGAATCATGTCTTCCTTTTGTTCGTTTTTCATGGAATTGCCTTTGATAACAATTCTTGAAGATCTCAGTCATCAACAGGTTTTCCAAATATTGAATGTTTTTCAGACAAATCAGCTACGTCGATGTCTCAACTTCAACCTTAATGATTTCCTCAACATCATTGTCCACAGACATAGCTTAAGTGATTGAAGTCGAGGTTTAAATTAAAACTGGCAACATAGGAAACCATCGTGATTTATTTAACATAATCCTTTTCTAGTTTGTTTCCTTAATAGTTAAGCTGAAAATTCTCTACATTATAGACCTTTGCAGGATCTGAGATTTTCTGATTGACAATGCAAAGAGTGGGTGGGCATGTCAAATAATACTCAATAGTGCACTAGACAGTAAGGGCTGTTCCATTAAAACATATGAGGTACCCGGGGAAGGCACTTTAAAATTTGGGTAACCACCCATAGAAGCATAAAAATGTAATGAGGGACCACTCACAGAAGCAATTTTAGATAGTGCGGCACCACCCATAGAAGTGAAATAAATGTGAAATACACTTTTTCTTTAAGTTCAATATGTATGAATGACTATTTATAACCCTTGAATAGAGGTCTATTTTCAGATGTTCCCAAGCATGATAGTAAAGAGAAGAGTATCTTGGGTATGACCACCATTCAAATAACTGGCCATCAATGAAGCTTGATCATAGAACCATCAATTTATTTTATCAAGACTGTCTTTCTTAAACATGATGAACTAAATTAATTTTATAAGTCTACCTGTTCATAAAAAGTCCAGTATTGTAAATGTTCAAAAACAACTATTAAAAGTTTTAAAATTGACTAGTATTTTGAGTATTAAAAAACAAGAAAATGTGTCTCTTTACGTAAATAAAATGATATTCTATGTTTCTTAGTCAATATATAAATTTACAACCTGCAACTTAAGATTTGTGAGGCTCTATTCTACCGTTTTCAACAATTTCGATAAATTCCAATTTCTCGATTCATATTTGTGCGCCATGTTTGGTGTACTGAAGTTTCAACTTCCGATTGTCAAGTCATTTGCATATGTCATATAAAGTAGTATTTACATCAATGGACAAGTATGGAGGCGAAAGCTATTTCGTCGGTATTGAAAAGGTTTGAATTTAATATCAAGTTAAAAACCGAACAGCAGAGTGTAAATTCTCAAGTAAACTACATTTTCGCGCCGATTGTCAATGTTTAGCTTTTTCATTAGATCCACCTACGAGATTTCGCGATAACAAGCATGGCGGAGCAGACGAAGAATTTTGCATGCTGTACATTATATTTAATGAAAAACACCTTTATTAGACATGCCCGAGCACAAAGTTGGTACTCCTTTTGGTGTAATTTGTAAACAACATTTGGGACTATATGTCACTAATACACAGTGCAGAGTTTATTATCGGTTATTCATAAAATTATTTTGCACCATTACGGAGATCCTATGGAATTGTAGCCTCATCCCGAAAACGTCAGAATAAAAAAAATTGAACAGGGCTACATTATTGCAGCTAGAAAAAAATCAAAAACCGTTTCAATGGACCACGAGCAAGTTTCGTTTTCCATTTTGGACAAGGGAGATAATCCTAATTTCCGGTCGCTATAATTTTAGAGTCAAACTGGAAAGAATAACCGGATCGCGGAACCTCATCGACCGAGATAAAATGGAGACAGAAAACGGCGTTTGTTTCACATTCTACTTTCAACCCTTCCCTTCTCTTGTTGCATTCCTCTCAGTTTCGGTAAAAAATAAAGATTTTATCAAAACAACCACCCACAGATGCAGTTTTCTGGCAGTAGGTACCCACCATATATGCAATTTTCTACCAATGACAAGCACCCATAGATTTTTTTTTAATTGCCGTCCCCGGGTACCTCATATGTTTTAATGGAACAGCCCTAAGACAGTCATCAGACTGTTAGAGAGTTTATCACCATGGTTACGAAGCTGTGTGTATTACTCCTCTCTAGTGACTGAAACCAAGATTAAAAGGAAAATCAGCAAAAAGGAAATCATCATGCTTTCTTTAATTAGCATAATCATCTTCTAATTTGCCTGCTCTCTGGCTATGATGATGATTTCTCCTAAATTCCTCAAGATTAAACAACTCCAGCGTGTCCGCAATTTTCTGATTAACCCTGCAAGGCTGCGTGGATGCTTCACAGGCTAATTAATAGAATATTATCTGAAATGGGGAAGCAGAGAGTTGCATTAACTTATCCTGCTAGGCGACGATGCTTGTTCCGGTGCAAGAGTGAATGCGACACATTGACAACAAAATTAGTTGTGGACAGCATGTCCTGACCATTCAACACAACAACAAAAGTCACACACTGTATATCGATCCTAAATACATCACTGAGAACAGGAATGGCTATTATGTCCGACTGGAGTCATAGTGCAGTGGCAACAGACAATGGGGATATTCAACAAATACTTTGAGAACCAGGCTGTACTATTGTTCATGTTGGATGCAATTGCGTCTGATAACAATTTTTCCAGATGTTGGTTATTGAAAGGTTTACTAAATCTGGAACCGCGGCAGTGGTCGAGAGGTTAGCACGTTTGCCCCGCATGCGGAAGGTCGGGGTTCGAATCCTGGCCGCGACAGACAGGTAGTGACAGTTCCATCGCCAAATGCTCAGCATTCGGTGTAAATGTCACAGGTCCTCGGAGATGATCTTAAAAGCGGATGGTCTGTGTCACAGTAGGTGTGACACACTAAAGAACCCTCACTGCTCAATGGCCGTAAGTGCCTAAATTTGAAGCCCTTCACCGGTCTTGGTAACGTCTCCATATGAGTGAAAAATTCTTGAGTGAGACATTAAGCAAGATACAATCAATCAATCTAAATCTGGTATGTTTAAGACATATCAGTTGTAGGTCTCTATGAGGATATCGGTGCAATTTCCTCAACATTAGTGTCCACAGACATCACCAAGTGATAGAAACCCAAGATAAATAAAAATCGGCAAATTAAGAAATCGCAAAAATTTGTTTAAATTAATCCTTCCTAATTTATCTGCTCTCTGGCTAAGCTGCATTACACAACTTCGGAGGGTCTGTGACTTTCTGAATGACTGTGCAGAAAGGGCGGGTACGTCACATAATAATAGTGCATTTTGAAAATGGGAGATAGCAGCAAGATACGTTCCCGTTTTCTATTAGGTGGCAATACTTGTTCCGGTCCAACATTGGATGCATCATATTGACAGTAAAGATTAACTTCTTACATATACAGATTTACACAGTATGTCTTTAATCTTTATCAACCATAAAGATTCATGAATTTCTATTCTATGGTTTCAGAGGAGTTGCTCTAACAAGAACAGGACAGACTGACGAGTCATAAGAAATGCCTTCTGCAAGTTATTGCATGGGATGTAAAATATATCAATGCTACACGGTAATTAACATCAACAAACTGTCTATGAACAATCAGACAGTCACCACCCTGTGAGAGAGTTTTCCACCACTTGTTACCACGCTGTGTGTATCACTCACCTCTACTGGAGATCTGATGGTCGGGATACACAACAGTGGTACAAGCGAAGTAATATGGTGCATTACTTGTGGACAAGACGTCCTGACCATTCAACAGAATTTCTATTCTATGGTTTCAGAGGAGTTGCTCTAACAAGAACAGGACAGACTGACAGGTCATAAGAAATGCCTTTCGCAATGTATTTCATGGGATGTAAATTATATCAATGCTACATGATAATCAACACCAACAAACTGTCTATAGACAATCAGACAGTCACCACCCTGTGAGAGAGTTTTCCACCACTGGTTACCACGCTGTGTGTAAAAATCACCTCTACTGGAGATCTGATGGTCGGGATGTTAAACAGTGGTACAAGCAAAGTAATGTGGTGCATTACACCATCCACCTCTACTGGAGATCTGATGGTCGGGATGTTCAACAGTGGTACAAGAAAAGTAATGTGGTGCATTACACCATCCACCTCTACTGGAGATCTGATGGTCGGGATGTTCAACAGTGGTACAAACAAAGTAATGTGGTGCATTACACCATCCACCTCTACTGGAGATCTGATGGTCGGGATGTTCAACAGTGGTACAAACAAAGTAATGTGGTGCATTACACCATCCACCTCTACTGGAGATCTGATGGTCGGGATGTTAAACAGTGGTACAAGCAAAGTAATGTGGTGCATTACACCATCCACGTCTACTGGAGATCTGATGGTCGGGATGTTAAACAGTGGTACAAGAAAAGTAATGTGGTGCATTAGTTGTGGACAATACGCCCTGCCCATTAAACAGAACATTTCACAACACAAGTCACACATAGTGTGGTCATCCTCGTTACATCACAGAGAACAGGAATGGATATGATGTGTCTGACTGCCTGGGGTCGTGGTGCAGTGGCGATAATTGTTCTGGTCCAAAATTGGAAGCTACATATTGGCACCAAAGTTTGACAATATTTTTCTTTGCTTATGTACTAATTTACACAGTGTGTCCATATTCATTATGTGCTATAAAGTTTTTTGAATTCTGTTCAGTGGTTTCAGAGTAATTGTACCAACAAGAAGAGGACTGACAAGACTAATAAAAAATTCCCTCCACAACTTCTTACATGGGGTATACAAATAAATATGTGCTACCTGGTGATTAACACCAACAAACTGTATACAGACAATAAAACAGTCACCACGCTGTTAGAAACCTCATCACCATGGAGACCAGACTGTGGGTACTGCTCCCCTCTACTGGAGAATTGATGGTCGGGATGTCGAACACAGGTACAGCTATGATAATTTCGTACATTATCCATGTCCTGACCATACAATGGAACATCCCATATACATCAGAGAATAAGAAATGAGATGATAGTCTCTGACTGCGTTAGATTATTACAAAGGTGGAAAAGGGAATGATTGCCTTTGATTCCTTTACACTTGAGTCACAGGAGGAGTTGTATATCTAGCAACAGCTGCAAGTTTCCCCAAGAGTTGTTTAATTTATTACGCTTTCATAATCCGGTGACATTACACTTTCACAAAAAGGTAAAGATGGCGTCGACTATTTTCCAATGATGGAGTGAAAAACATGGACTACTTTTATAAGTTTAAGTGAAAAACAGGACTATTTTTATGATTGAAAGATATGGATAAGAGTAATAAGATTACCACATCTTCTAAACCAACTTTTAATGTTAGTTTGAATAAACACGACATTAGATCTAATCATGAAAATGTTTCATTATTATTGAATATGGACTATAAGCCAGTTATTTTCATATCTTCTTGAGTGAAGGGACAGTAAGTCATCAAATGATCAGTAACAAGAGATGTTTGTAAAACACATATGCCCCCCATGGTCCAAAATTGAAAAGGGTTATACACACACACACACATCATTTAATTGAGAGTACTATCATCAATTCAAAATATTGAGCAGACAATATCTTTCTATGTCAAGAGTGGATTGACCATGTGACCTAAAAATCAATAGGGGTCATCAACTCCTGAAGATGTACCAGTGTACCAAGTTTGCTGTCTGTCAAGCAAAGGGTTCTCAAGATATAGAAGGGACAGTATATTCCTATGTCCAGTTTGACCCTTGACCTTTGACCATGTGACCTCAAAATCATTAGGGGTAATCTTTTCCTGAAGATGTACCAGTGTACCAAGTTCGATGTCTGTCAAGCAAAGGGTTCTCAAGATATTGACTGGACAGTATATTCCTATGTCCAATTTGACCCTTGACCTTTGACCATGTGACCTCAAAATCAATAGGTGTCATCTTCTCCTGATGATATACCAATGTACCAAGTCTGATGACTGTCAAGCAAAGGGTTCTCAAGATATTGAGCAGACAGTATATTCCTATGTCTAGAGTAGATTGACCCTTGACCTTTAACCTTTTGACCTGAAAAACAATAGGGATCCTCTTCTTTTTATAACAAACCCACATATGAAATATCATTACAATCAAGTGAATGGTTCTCAAGATATTGAGCAGACAACTCATGGTCTACCACATGGGGTTAAGACCAGCAGTTTGACCTTGACCTTGTGACCTGAAAATCCATAGGGATCATCTACTCTCTAAGGAAAGCCTCTGTATCAATTTTGGCTATTATCAAGCAAAGGGGTCAAAAGATATTGAGCAGACAACACATGGGCTTAAGACCAGAGGTTTGACCTTGACCTTTGACCATGTGACCTGAAGGTCAATAGGGATCATCTACTCTCCAAGGGCAACCCTTGTACCAAGTTTGGTAGTTATCATGCATAGGGGTCAAAAGTTATTGAGTGGACAACACATGGTCTACCACATGGGGTAAATACCAGCAGTTTGACCTTGACCTTTGACCATGTGACCTGAAAATCAATAAGGATCATCTACTCTCCAGGGGCAACCCCTGTACCAAGTTTGGTTGTTATCAAGCAAAGGGGTCGAAAGATATTGAGCGGACAACACATGGCCTACAGACCGACCGACCAACATTTGCAAAACAATATGCTCCCTCTTTTTCAAAGGGGGGCATAAAAATGTACACTGTAAGTTGAGGGTCCAAGTGACCAATTGCTTCTAGCACTGATAAACTGAAATCAAAGGACAGAAGAATTGCATTGGATATAACCCACTTTTCATATCCTTCCAGAAAACTGTCTACGAAATTCAAATATCAAACAAAAGGCACATGGGCCTTATCGTTAACCTGAGTATCACACACAACTAAAACCCAAAATAAGAAGTACAGCTTGCTAATGATGATGTTTTTCCCCATATAACCTATAAAATGGGAGTCATTAAGTTTTCGTGATGCAAAGAAATGATCTTTTAACGTGTCTCATTAACAAAATTATGACCCATCTCAGCTTGTATTTCTGTAAACTACCTTGACCTTGGTTGATTGATTGGTTGTATAGTGTTTAGCGTTCCACTTGAGAATCTTTCACTCATATGGAGACGAAGGGCTGCAAAATTCAGGCCTATGCTCGGCGCTTATGGCCATTGAGCAGGGAGCGATCTTTATCGTGCCACACATGCTGTGACAAGGTACCTCGGTTTTTACAGTCTCATCCAAAGGACCGCCCCATTCATTCACCTCTTACAACAAGCAAGGGGTACAGAGGACCTATTGAACATGGCTTAATGTAAAACATACTTCCTTAGCATAATCAACTTTTGTGCAAAATATGAAGCCATGTCTTTCCATTACGTTAAGTAAATTTCATGCCACTGAGAAATATTTTTAACAATTTTGCTGATGATCTTAACCCTGTGAAAATGACCTTCCTCCATCTTAAGGAACCTTTATTTCAGATATGAAATTTCTTTGTTGCTTTAGTACAAAGCCATGGTCAAAGTATCCCTTGCTTGTTGAAAGAGGCGACTGAATGGGCAGTCCTTCGGATCAGACTGCAAAGACCGATGTCCTGTGTCACAGCAGTGGCATGTAAAAATCCCTCTCTGCTCAAAGACCGTAAGCGCCGAACATATGCCTAAATTTTGCAGCCCTTCACCAGCAATGGTGACGTCTCCATATGAGAGAAAAATTCTCGAGTGGAACATTAAACAATAAGCAATCAATCAAACATCTGTCAAGAGAAATTACTTTTACCAAACTTTTTCATCAGTGGTTTGACCTTGGCCAAATTATGTTAGTTCACAATAATAACAATGACATAATGTGTTAGTCTATCAGTTCCAATGTTGCTTCATTATATACAGTATAAAAATACCACGATATATATATACAATATCAAGTGAGCACAATTTGGCAATGTGTAAAAGCACCAAAATTTCTAAGAAATATTACACTAGTTCAGCGAAACTGCACTGAAGAAAGTGTTAAGCAGGCCTGGGGTAATGGTAATGTGTAATGACAACCAATTTCAGTGTGATGGGGTGTAAGGCCAAATAAAAAAAATATGTGTGTTTCCGGTTACTCGACCGTCCCTAATTTTACCCCCGACCTTAAACTAAAATCCATACCTACCCTATTTTTCAAGAGAGTGTAACCGGAACCACACATATTACTTTATTTGGCCTAATGGACCATTTTTGCATAATGTAATGCATTACTTGTAGAAAATATACTATATTGCACATTTCATTCCATTACATTTACATTACTTCAAATAAATGATGATATTTTGGACATGTTGGAGGTTTAGATTAATTCATTATATACACGTTTAAAACATTGATGAAAATCAAATACAATGAATAACTTAGATGTGTTTCCTAACATTGATGAATATTTTGTTTGCTGCATAAGTTACTGTATAATTAAAATTCAAGAATCATTATAGAGAAATAATTTTTCTACCATTTCTTCAAAATCAGAATGTTATGTAACATGTAATGTAATGCACTCCCCAGTAATGTGTAATGTAATGCACTCCCCAGTAATGTGTAATGTAATGCACTCCCCAGTAATGTGTAATGTAATGCACTCCCCAGTAATGTGTAATGTAATGCATTACATAGCTATGTAACTGACCCCAGGCCTGCTGATGAGATCTTAAACTAGTTCTAAAATCAGCTTAATAAGCTTGAGGCCAAAATCATTGTTATTTCTAAACATTTTCCCTAACAACATTGGCCTAAGAAACTTGGTTGACGTTTGTAATCGTAATGTAAAGCATTACATAGCAGCATTTTTTTCCTACACACTGGTACCAGTACCCATTCAAATTGGGAAAAATAGCGTCAAAATCGAACAAATTGGGAATTTTCTACCAATGTATCAGTAATTGATTTCAACTAAAAATAAAGAACAAAACAATTTTTTAAGGTGATATTTGCTGTTGCGAGACATTAGGAATTGTCGTAGGCTCGTTCTAAAATTGTCATAGTTCTACAACACACGCACTGCCATGATCTGTACTTTCGATTTAATAACAGAAGTGAACATTTTAGTTAACTTGTACAACATTTCAGACAAAGTAAATTACGATGTCAGTGGTCTATTTTTCTGCAGGTGAATTGGAAATTTTTAGTCTCAAAATTGGGAAAAATCAATATTTTTTGGCATTGGGAATAGTACCGTTTATCCGTACCAGTTATATAAGGGGGAAAAAATGCTGCATAACTAAGTAATTGACCCCAGGTCTGGTGTTAAAATCTTAAACTAATTCTAAAATCAGCTTAATAAACCAGAGGCCAAAATTATTGTTATTCATTATTTCTAAACATTTTCTCTAAGAACATTGACCTTGGCCAAATAAACTTGGTTGACGTTCATACCACACTACATGGCATAAACAACCCTGGTTATAAAGCCGACCCTCTGATCTCGCTCTCAAGTTAAGATCCAGTATCTACATACATGTACATGTTGCAGTGTTGCTTTAGTTGAACTGCACTCCTCTAAATTCTTACACTGTGAATTGTGATTTCCTGGTGTCCATTGAGGCCAATTCTATTGCTCCAGCTCCTTCACCATTCATGCAGTTTGTAAATCATATTGTACGAGAGTTTTATTCATCTTCTTTTTTTCTAACGCCTTCATCCATTTTTAGTCTTCGGATTTCCCCATTTTCTGTGATTTTATCTACATGGCTTGTTTCCAGTTTCCTGAAGAAGAAAAAACCATCTGTAAGGATAAATCAAAAAGTATTTTAAACTTTTAAACAATACAAATACATCCAGTGAATTTTTGTTCCTCACTTGAAAGAGCTAAGGCCAAAAATAACTATATAAATGTGTGAACAGTCACTCACCTCACCCTATATCCCCCCCCCCCCCCCCCCCCACTCAACTCTTCAATTTTTTATCAGAGACTTTATGCTTTTCTAGAATTTCTGTCTCCTTTCGGAACCGACCTTAACACTACTCCACTTCTAAAAATAATGGTGAATTCCGCCAGTGGGGGTTCAGTGAAAATGGCGACTATTTTAACTGCGACCTTCAAAGAATGTGAAAGAGTTGATAAGTCGTATTGCACCATTCTGAATTTCCACACCATTTCTAGATATTTTCAACCATTATCATGACTTCAATCTAAAGAACATGTGGGGATCAGAGTTAGAATAGGTCCTCAGTACTAGGGGTGGGGCGATACCTTTTCTAGCCGATCCTATATGTATCACGATACTTGGCCAGTGATTCATTTTGAAAATGGTTATCATGAGTCCAGTGGACTCCCCTTGATTACAATAATGAGTCCCATGCTAAAATCAATGAGTCCAAATTTCATTCCTTCAAACAAACAGCCTGACAATCACAGGTATAAACAAACCCAGTTAAGGAAGAAGCTTACTGTTGTCACCTCCTTCTAGGGAATTTATATTTTGCTTTTTATTACAAGCCATCAGATAATTCATTTGCAGAAAATTCTTATTCGTAGTTCATATTGCAAAATGATTTTCAGATGAAGAAAATTCTCAAGACCAAGTTCATGCAACAGATCAATCAATGATTTGAATTTTAAGAGTGGTGCAATGTAAATTTTCTGATACTAACCAATCCACACACACAAATAAGTTTATGATCCGCCAAGTTCACGCGTCTGCTTAAAGTTGAATGATGGAAGTTTTTATTCCTAGCTACTTTGTTCATGCCCATTTAATTTTTCTGTGTTGTGTGCAAATGCGGGAATATAAATTTTTCTCCATTTTCTTCATTTTTCTCAAATCTTAGCGAAGAATAAAGTGTAAACCATATTTGGTGACATTTCTTTTTCACCTTTCGAATTTTCTCAACCTCTACTTCTTTTTCAGGACCGACGTTTCATTTAGGGGACTCCCGTGTTTGTTTTGTTTTTTTACCTGTAGTAACTGACAATATTATCAATCACATCACTTTGCAAAAATGTTGTTAACTTTCCTTGATTAGACGTTTTTTAAAGTAAAAAAAATATCGGTGGAATTGGATTATATGCGAGGAAATTCTAGTTCCCAGTTTTGTTTACCCGCCGTAATGCCATATATATCATTTTGTTTCATTGGTTAATGGAATACGAGTTGACCAATGAAATATCATAATTCTTAATTCGGAATATCTCGGATGTGTAGTACATTCTGGAGCTTATATTTTGTACGAATTACCGGAGGGAAAATGAGAACATTTTCATATAATTTCAAGTTTTCATGCGTCCGCTGGGATGCACAGTTATTGAAATAATGCGTCCTGAGCAAATTCAATGCGTAATTTACGCAGAACGCACGCCAAAATGAATCACTGCTTGGCACACAATAAATACATATTGTGATACTTTGCATTTCAATATAGATTAGGAAAAAAACAGATTTTAAATTCATTCAGTTCCAAACAAAGCAGAAAGAATATCACTCAGTTACATGCTTAGAATAAAATAAATATCACAAAGCTCCAAAAACTTCACAAATTCAATGTTTCTTACACACCTTTCCCTTTCGTAAACTGGCAAGCGAAACCTCCCCCACACCTCTGATTTGCTAGCAACAACGTCGGTTTTGTTAATGTTGCATAGTCCATCATATTTTTTTTCTTGTTCTACTTTCATTTTCTTCTTGGTGGACTAAAAGTACCCAAAATCTTTAAAAATTCACTACAGATATTTTTGGAAAATGCTATGATGGGTATCGTCATTTGATAGACATGTGTATCTATTCGTATATCGCCAAGATGAGTATCATGATGACTCAGTGCACCGATGGATCATCCTACCTCTACTCAGTACCCCTTGCTTTTAGTAAGAAGCAACTAAATGTAACGGTCTTTCGGATGACACCGTAAAACACCAAGGCCCCGTGTCACAGCAAGTGTGGTACGATAAAAGATCCCTCCCTACTAAAAGGTTGTAAGCTCCTATCTTAGGCCTAAATTTTGCAGCACTGGCAATGGTGATGTCTCCATGAGTGAAATTTTTTCTCAAAGGTCGTTAAACAATACTCAACCCACCAACCAACTAAAGAACAATGTGTGTAAATTGGTGGGGAAATTGCACTGGATCATCCCTAGCAGTTTTTGAGCTTGTTTAAAACTGTCAACATATACGACAAATACACAAAATAGCAAAAAAAATTCAACCTACCTACCCTATTTTTCCCCCCAGCAAGATTACAGTTAACACTTTTTTTTTACTGAAGGCCTGTGGGCATCTTACCTTTCAATAGACACAGACTCGATTGCTGTGTCGAATTCTGTAGACTGGAGATCATGGGTCACTGTCTGTAATGAAATTTTAATTTCAAGATTATTCAAGTGCTTCAAAATGATACATTTTAAATTCGACAAGATTTTAAATTTATATTTAAATAAATAAATTACCACAATCTCGGTCAACGGTGTTGGTTGATCTGTATGCTCTATGACCAATCATGTCATTGCATAGCAACACTGCCATGTACTAGATCGTCACTCCAACTGTAGGAGGCAGTCTCTCTGCAACACCCCTCCCCCTTCCAGTCAGAAGTGCTGTTCTTCCACTGAATTCTACTTTTAACTCACAACCATTTTCTTCAGATCTCCAACCTGCAATTTTTAAGTTATATTTCAAAGGTTATTTATAATGAACTTAAATTCTTGGAAGATTTTATCTCATGAGTGGAAACATCTTGTGAGCTATCTGATCAGTGTTTGGTTCACCATCAGTCTTGTCTGTATACGTTTAACATTTTTACTTTTCCAGAACCACAGCGCAAATTTCAGCCAAATATGCCACAAAGCATGTTTTCAAGTTTATTCGAAAGAAGTGCCACATCCTTTTTAGAAGGAGAAAATCAAGAATTAGTCAAAATTCTGTTGCATCTTTTCAAAATCTTCCAAGAACCACGGATCCAATTTCAATCAAACCTGGCACAAATTGTCCTTGGTTGAAGGGGATTCATGATTATTCAAATGAAGGGCCACACCCCTCCAAATGGGAGATAATCAAGAAAAGACAAAAATAGGGTGAGGTCCTTTTAAAATCTTCCTAAGAATCAATAGGCCAGAAAATATTTGATAAAATCATAGCTAACAGGGTTAGGATGGGAGCAAGAATGTGGGATCAAAGTTTTCCATTGTGATATATATTATAAATCTTTGTAAAAACTTTAGAACAGAGCTACAAATAAATTGAAATAATCATACATGTATGGAAGTATTCCCACTATTCAAATTTGTTCAAATTGTGGTGGGTGTTAGTGTGTGTGTGTGTGTGGGGGGGGGGGGGGGGATTTTTAGCCACAATAGGGTGCCAAAGTTTTACATAATACAGGGTTTTATTCAGCCTTTAGATGCTATTAGTACCTTTTTCATATTTAATCGAAATTTTTTTGAAAATGTAATCATGGGCTTCTAGGGTAGGGGTGGTGTGGAGGTCATCCTCTGATTATAACATCTCGAAATAACCATATAAATTGATTGATTAACGATTCTTTTTTCTATTTTATAAGACTCTGATAATCACAGAAAATGACTTACAATATGTCAAAATGATTTTTGTTAAAATTCTCAATTTTGTGTAGTTTCTACAACTGAAGGGGAAGTTTTACCTGTGGAGGGGAAATATTCATTTGTTGCCAAAGATAATGCTACATGTAACTAGTAGTAAAAAGAACCTAGGCCTAGATAAATCTCTGGGAATTGTCAGATTTAAAATCTTACAGCAGGACCACGAATGCTCGTGAATTGATATGCAATCCTCCCCAGGTACATGAGGTACAATTTATAATTTGTTCAAATCATGGCCCCTGGAGGTACGATGAGGCCATAATAAGGGATCGAAGTTTTAAAAGGGAACAGATAAAATAAATCTTTTAAAATTGTTCTTCTCAAGAAGGACAGGGTTATGGATATTCAGATTAATGGGGCATGGACACAATTTGAGCTTAAAAAAATTAATAAATTTTATTTTTCCATAGTGTCCATGCCCCTAATTAATATGCAAGCAACCCCAGGTAGTACAAAATAAAAGTATATTCAAATCATGACCATCGGCGGTAGGATTGGATCACAATCGTGGGATTAAATTTTAAATGGGAATATCTTATTTCACACCATGATTTCTTTGTCTTGTGACGTTGTATTGTGCTGATAGGTATCCTGACTGTGAATAGGTCCAAATACAACAGCTGAACAACAGCAGTGCTGAGGGGACCTATAATGTAGGTTAATGATGTGGTTTTGTTACTATTAGTGTTATGAAGACCGAATAAACGTAGAATTTCTTTGTAATATTGGTCTATCTGATGGATTCAAGTCAATTGTATACATACTTCTGTGACTTCCATCAGGCCTATAGTGTACATTGCTTATTTTTGGGCACAGGGGCTGCTTCTTCTAATAGAATTCCAGGGCTCACTAATTTCTCCTCCTCTTCACTCATTAGGAAGGACATCTTTGATTGTATACACTTCTGTGACTTCCATCAGGCCTATGGTGCACAACTAATTTTTAGGCACAATGCCACTAGTGAGGGAGTGGTAAAACTCGCCCACTAATTCCTCCTCCTATTCACTCATTAGGAAGGATGTCTTTGAGCCAATGGAGCAATCTCTTGTTTTCTGCATCAGATGGTGCATTTTCTGAAGACACTAGCAAGGGCCAGTAAAACCCCTCAACAACCAAGTTCATCTGCTTCATCGGATAGTTCATATTCAGTCTCCATTATCTGAAAATATGTTTAATTGATTTAATTAGAGTGATGCATATGAATGGAGTTGAGAAAAAAATGAATGTTAGTGAGAGTGGAGTGATGAGAATGTAGTAGTAGATAGCATGGAAAGTTTGACAAGAGAATGAGAGTGACGATCTAGAGATGGGTAAGAGTGAAAACAATGTATGCATGCAGTGTTCGAAATTGGTTTAAAACTTAGTATAGACTACAGGTCTATGCCAAAAGAAGATGACATAGACCTCATCGAATTGGCATAGACTGCAACATTGAAAAAAAATTTAACACAAATTTGAAACATTGTTATTTACTTCCAATGGACTTAGAAAGCATATTTTCTTTCCATTTCCATAACAATGTTCTCCTTTCCTCATAACATTTCTCATATTAACATTTATAAGACGTCCACTATTGGGATAAGTCTATTGTTTTAAACCTAGAAAATCAGCATAGACAATTTGGTCTATTCCAATTACAACCGCTGTCATTTGACATAGACCCGGTCTATGGTTAATTTCGAACACCGTGTATGTGAAGAGAGAGTTGTTAATATTCTGTTTGAAACTAAAATAGAAATGCAATAGCAGTGATTTTTTTGGGCCAAAATGCCACCGATATTCGACTGTTTCCCCTCACTAAAATTAGCTATTTTTTCCCAATTATATATATATGTTTTTCCCAATTTCAAATCTAGGGAAATTAAGCCATTTAAAAAAAAGGTTAATACCGTATATTGCTGACAAAGAGTAAATACGTTTTTTTCTTCAGTTTTATTCTCCAAACCACTGCACATGCAAAAGGTTTTGTAAAGAATATGTAAAACAACAGAGGCATCCATATAAGCAGATATGCAGCGAAGTATATATTTTCCAGATACACATTAAGCCATATTGTTGACAATTTAGTTTGACCGCCATCATATGTAGGGTCAGGCTAATAACAGGAAGTGGCCAACAGTATAGGGTTTTACTACAAATCCGAAAAATACAAACAGGAGAGACATTCTGGGAACTTGATTATTAATATAATTTTTACAAGATTATGGGTACAAATGCTGGTGAATTGATAATTCATTACTTTGTTTATGAACTTAGACAATAAGTATTTCTTAGAAAAAGTAAATAATATCTATACAAGGTGTAACTTTTCCAATACATATTTAATGTTAAATAATGATTTATTTTATGGTTTTAAATCAGATCTGAAATAAAACCTCAAACAAAAAAATTGTTATTTGATTATTTTATGCATCTTTACCATTTTAATTTACTATCAATGAATTTTCCCAATTTGAGGAAAATGTCGCTAATTTTTCCCAATTCAAAAGGAGGGGTGGTAGTTTGAAAAACAAAAAAAAATCACAGAATAGATTTAAAAATAAATACAATTGAAGTTCTTTTTGATTGATAATTTTGTTTGGACAATCTGAAACCCATTTGGGCAACCTGAGATCAGTATCTATGACGAGTCCAAATTCTAATGAGTGTCGAACACTGTCACGCTGACTAATTTCGAAGTTTAAGCAAAAATCGCAGATAGTAAATTTACTATGTTTTTATTTCAACCTGATGTTGAGGCTAGTTTGATTGATTGAATATTGTTTAACGTCCCTCTCGAGAATATTTCACTGATATGGAGATGTCACCATTGCCGGTGAAGGGTTGCAAAATCTAGGCCTATGCTCAGCGCTTATGGCCTTTGAGCAGGGAGGGGTCTTAATCATGTTTATCGTGCCAAACCTGCTGTGACACGGGACCTCGGTTTTTGCGGTCTCATCTGAAGGACCGCCCCATTTAGTCGCCTTTTACGACAAGCAAGGGGTACTGAGGACCTATTCTAACCCGAATCCCCAAGGGACGAGGCTAGTTTGAATAAATGAGATATTTGCCCTTGTCATAAAAATAGTAGGCCTATTATTGAATATGAAATTCGGGCCAGTTGTTTTCATATCCACTGGTCTAAATGGATCGTAAAAGTGTAGTGCTGTGCAATATTATCAGTTAACCAGTGAATCCCGATTCCATTGTTGGCAATATGTATCGCGATATTTTTTTTTGTAAATACCAGTTCGAGTTCAATATTCTGTAAATTCCTTAGATAAGTTACCTGCCCCTGATTTAAAATTTTAATATGGCAACGAATTAAACTGATCGAGAATGCATAAATGAAAGAGCGAAAGCTCCAATAGTATGTATCACTTCAAACTAAAGAAAGAAAACGAAATAGTTGTCACAGATATAGCTGTATAATATATGTGATTGATTGATTAAATATTGTTTAACGTCCCTCTCGAGAATCTTTCACTCATATGGAGACGTCACCACTGCCGGTGATGGGCTGCAAATTTCAGGCCTATGCTCGGCGCTTATGGCCTTTGAGCAGGGAGGGATCTTTATCGTGCCACACCTGCTGTGACACAGGGCCTCGGCTTTTGCCGTCTCGTCCGCAGAACCACCCCATTTAGTCGCCTCTTATGACAAGCAAGGGGTATTGAGGACCTATTCTAACCCGGATCCCCAGGTGAAGATAAAGAACAGTCCAGTATAATAGGTGAAGATAAAGAACAGTGACCAATCTCAGAACTCCTATAAGGAATACAGAATAGCAGTGATAGAGATTGGGATAAGCACGTACCCTGCGCCATAGTCGCATTAAATCAAAAAATGGCGCATAGAATATTGAAAACAATGAGCCACTAAGGCGCATATCGTCGCTATATCTAGTTTGAGGTTTTCCCCACTGACTTCTTAGATCTACGAACTTTTCAACTTTTGAGCTGATCCCCCTATTGAATCTCTATCGATTTAGTGCTTGAAAAATCTTTATCGCTGTAGTGCTTTTGAAATAACACACTTTACGTTCTTTTAAGTGCAAGTATGACTTCGATTTCCTCAGTATCTAATCAAACAGTAAAAGGTTATCTGATTGGTTGATACCGTTGAATTATAATTTTAATGTGCATGGACTGGAGCCACCAAAAAAATTCCTAAGCCTGACAAAGGGCAAACTTTCCTTAATTTTCGTCTGAATGATAAGCCAGTACCGGCCGTAGACACTGCAGAAGCAGAAGATGATGACGCGGAGAAACATCAAAACAGACAATCACAATGAGAATGATCCATCCTAAAGTAAAACGTAACTTTAACACAAATGATAAAGCTAAAGTTATCTATGGCAATACAGTAAGTCAGTAGTGTTTAGATTATAAATTACTACACTGAGTGGCCAAAAGTATTGCAACAAACATGGCTGACGTCATCACAATTTTACTCGCTTCAAATTTTATTTTTATTGCTGACGCGTAACAAAGTAAGCTTGGGTCGTGATGTCAGGTATGCGAATTAACTAGGGTACGAATTATATGGGGAACCGTTTGTAATTCAAAGTAGCAGACGATTTCCGGTAAGGTATCAAATGAAAACAATGTCGAAGAATGAGAGAGAATTGTCAAAGGACCTAAAGGAAAGGATTGTAATTCTAAATTCAAAGGGATTTAATGACAACAAAATTAGTGAATCATTGGGAATCCATCGAAGCACTGCTGGACGAGTTTTGAAAACATTCCGACAAAAAGAAAGTGTTAAAAACGATCCCCGGAGAGGAAGGCCCCGAGTGATAGATGAGAAGGGTGATCGGAAACTTTATCGCTTTCTGAAAACTAACAGAAGACAATTTCTTCAGGACATTACATCAACTTTTAATAGGAATGAAGGTACAAATGTGTCCATGAGAACTGTTCGTCGTAAGTTACACCAGGAAGGATACAGGAGGGGCAAAATTCAGAAAACGCTTACAATCGCTAAAGTCAACAAACAACGCCGAATTTTGTGGTGCCGAGGAAAAGACATTGGAAACCTGAACAGTGGTAGAAAGTTATTTTCTCAGACGAAACACAGGTAGTCATTGGACAAAGTAACTCTGTAAGTTTGTGGAGAAAATCGTCCGAGAAGAGCACCTTACCATCTGAACCAACGCAAAACGCCCGTGAGAGTAAGTTGTATGTTTTAGGGGTGTATTACCTATTATGGTATTGGTGTTCGTGTACCTGTTGATAGAAATCTAAACTCAGCAAGGCATATTGAATTGCTGGATAATCACTTATGGCCTGTTGTTAGCAAAATTTTTGGAAATCAGCAATTTATTTTCCAAGACGATAATTCCACCCCCACTCCTCTAGACAGACTAATACTTGGAAATAAGAAAACGGTATTCCAAAATTCAACTGGCCTGCACAGTCCCCGGACCTTAATGTCATTGAAAATGTCTGGCGTTGTATCAAAATCAAACTGTCCCGTGAGTTTGATGATATTAAAAACCAGGATGACCTAATGGCTGCAGTGACAAAAATTTCGGATGACCTCTCTCAAACATATATCCGTAGCTTCCATGCTTGAATATCTTCAAGACTACAACAAGTTATTATTCAGAAAGACTTTGGCAACAAAATACTAGAAAAAAATGGTAAATAAATAATGTTTATTTCATTGAAAGTTGGTTTTTTCCATGCAGCTGTTATTTACATTGTGATGACGTCAGCCATGTTTGTTGCAATACTTTTGGCCACTCAGTGTAGTCTCTCGGACTCGTCTTTATAAAATGTCACATAAAAATTTCAATATGGCGCATTCATTTTAGAAATGTTGCATCGATACTTCCTGGTAATGCGGCCGTTGTCACATTTAGCAATTTGATTATCCCAATCACTGGAATAGAGAGTTGGGCAAACATGGACCTCTATGTGATTATTGTAACAAAATCGGTGGCACTACAAGCCAGTCACATGCGGAGGCACCACTGCAATGTTAGCATCAATTCGAGCCAAAATAAACGGGATTTTGTCAGGTTGTATTGACTTCTACCCCGTCCACACCTTCCCCCGCACTTTCCGCAATGATTAGCGGTGGATTTGAAATGAAATATCCTAGCAAAAACCCAAGAGCTTCAGCAATAGCCTTATATTCTATTAAGTTGAACCATTTCTTGATTCAGCTATATGCATTTGTCAATGTTTATTTATAGTATTTCAGGTAGACTTAAAGAAATATCAGAAGATAACTGTTTTTCTTTTATTTCAAAATTTAATATTGCATATAGATCTATCGCAATACGATAAAAGTGATCAATTGACCAGCAAAGATTTCATTTGATAACCTTAAGATTTTCACTAGGCCTAGAGAATAAAAGTCATTATCTCTAGCTCTGCAATCATATGATCAGATCAAAATTGCACAATTCACCAAAGGTTTTTTTTAAAATTTCATTTCATTTTTTTAAAATTTGAATTTAATCTCTGAACTGTACACATTCTACTTATCTAACATTTCGTCTAAGTAGATGTAAAGCATTTTGCTTTCCATACTTACAGATTTATTCGGACTGTCTCTCGATCTCGCCAGACACGCGTCCCTTTGTGCAGACATGTTGGGTCTTGAATCAAAGGCAGCTGGTCACCTGGGTCAGCCGTGATCGCGAAACCCAAAAAATGTATTATTTGTAATAGCTGCAACACTCACTAGCATTCGCTTGTCGCCTAGCACCTGCTACCATGCCATATAGGTCTATGGATCTATAACATTACATGAAGAAAGTCTAGACAGACTAGAATTAGCCACCATGACATGCATTTTCCTAATGGTGAGTGCCTAAACTGGTACCTTGACCTCGCGTCTTAGTCAGGTTCCCGAGACCCCTCTGCATTTATTACCATTATCGCCCAATAATAAATGCAGAGGGGTCTCGGGAACCTGAGTGGCTTCAATCAGCGGAGAACCAGTTTAGGTCGCTGTCAGATAAGTCGGACCAAAACAAAGTCGGACTATAACAAAGTCGGACCAAAACAAAGTCGGACTATTACAAAGTCGGACCAAAACAAAGTCGGACTACTGATAAATAGAATACAACTCGGTCAATTTAATAATGACAGATAATGATCCTTAAAGAACATAACCTTGGTCTGGAAAAACGATTGCTGCAACCACTGGCAACACAGAATATGCGATACCGGTGAGTGTATAGATTTTTATATTAAATAAGTTATTTACACATGTATATCATCGCATGTTTATAAGCAAATTACAAATAATTAATACATAGGTCTTTAGAAGCGCTAGGTTTTGAATGAAAGATAAATATCATCCATAGAAAACAAGTTTGTATGAAACAATTTGATTCATCAAAATTTTGATTAAGTAGTAGCCAGTTCTAATGCTATTTTATTCACAGGAACATTAAATACATTAAATATTGCAGAAATTTATCATTATGTATCATAGTTGATTTAGACAAATACTTACTACTTACTTTTACTAACGATTTACGCTAATAATTGCTTATATTAAAATATTTTATGTAATCCTTTGGTTTGCTACACAAGTTATTGAAGTAACAGTATAGAGTAATACACTCCATGAAAATTGTGAATACCATTTCCCTTGCTCTTTTGAACTTTCGACACAATGTAAAGAGAAGAGATTAAACAGATATATGTTTTCTCTTTCATTGGAACATGCTTTATTGCAAAACTGTCTATAGCATAGAATAAATAATATATAAAATATGTAACTGCAATCATACATAATCTTTAAACCAATATACAATTAAAATTTACACCCAGCCCGTCGGGTCTATACATGTATGCCAATTTAAACATAATTAATTTGATAATAAAGGTACATGAAAAACTATTCAGTTTCAAGAAAAAATAGCGCATGTGTTTTGTATATTAACATATCAAAATAATGAATTGTTGAGACTCTGAGAAGTATAAACGTTCCTTTGCTTTAATTGTGTAATTTATATTCATTTGTTACCATCAAATTTTCAATTTAAAAAAAAAAATTCTGTATAAGCATTTCTCTATCAAAATCATACACATTGAGTAAAGTGAATTAATAGATAAAATAGTTGCTACTATTGCATTTATTTATTGTATGTGTATTGACGTCGTGCACTGTTGAATGGGTGTCTTGAAAAACGTATTACATAGCATTATGGTAGCATTTACGCTGTTTTATATGAATGAAAACACTTTATTATACGAAAGTTGCATATAATTTTGACGACAGTTTTACAATCTATCCATTCGATATCAATACCCGTCATTAAAATACGAATTATTGAATCTATTAGTTTGGATATTCTAATATTTACGTAAATATAGCATATACAAAGGTAACGACAGTGTCCCAAACACTTTACCAAAATGTTGATAGCTTTCTTAAAACTAATGATACAAACATAAAATTTTTAAGAATAACTAAGATGGTGATTTTGATAATATAAGTTATCAAGATTGTGATGTCATCTATAAGCCTTAACGTTAGGAAAATAGACCATGTCCATGATACATTTTGTAGGTAAATTTGGATATTTGAAAGAATTCTGAATTATTTTTTCAAAATTGAATTGATATTTGGATAAGTGATATACTTAAGAAACGATTAATATTGTAGCATATGTGTTTGCTATGTGGATTATTCATTGCGGTTATGCTAGTTAGATTATGTGTCACAATTCTATGATGCCTGTTAATATAGTTTTTTGGTTATATTAAGTTAATGGTCGTTGTTAAATTAAAACGATTTTAGAAATAGGTTTTTTGAACAAAAATTTAACACGACATGCAGTTTATTGTCAAAGTTATGATGGTGTCGAATGCATATAGTTATGTGTCACAATGATAATTTGGCGTTCAAAACGTCACAAATCTACGGAGTCCATATTGAATGTCATACCTTGCCGTAATCGTATTATGTTAATTGAAATTGAATAACTATTTCAAAATCAATCATTCGTAGAGCTAATTCATGAAATAATACTTTAATTTATATTATAGAATTTCTGTGCGTGCGTACAGAGAGATGTTACAGATGTTACAATTCACTTCACCTGCACCAGATGCAAGGGAAGCCAAGAAGAAACAATCAGGTATGGAATTTAAAACTTTGGGTAATATTAAGTCGTATGAAATAAAACGTACAATATGCGCAAATATTTGAGTTATATATAGAGAATATTACATGCTAAAATCCACATCATATATCATATCTTTTTTATATACTTATTGATAAATCTTGTATACATACCATATAGTGTTTTAAGGGGGTGGAGGAGTGGTGGTAATCTGATATACGGTACGAGTGCTAATTTTACATGATGGTACTATCATATATATATATATATATATATATATATATATATATATTCCTTTCCTACAGTGGTCAAGGGATTCAACTCATATAGTCTTTGGACACAACACCATAATACAGGGAGTTTGACGTTTCTATCATCCTGGGTGGTATGAGTGGCAGCAATTCCTGACAGTATCGCAGCTTTTGCGGGAGTGTGGAGGAATCTATGGGCCAAACTGACTGATAATCCCTGATGTGTCCGAGTGTGTGATATGCCAATGCGTTGAACTTTGTGTATAATACTGTGATGTGCTTGATTGAAAACCTGATATCTTTTTATCTCTGTGACTGTCTTGTATAATGTCACACTGTTCTTTATACCATGGAAAATAAAATATTTATTTTGAAAACATATGTTGGCCATTTCTCATTCTAAAACATCATTTACGCATATAGTAATCTAGTAAATATTAGTTTAGGCATATAATAATCTATTTTTTCATCAATCGTATAAACAATCAATCACAAGGGCGAATCCAGGTTAATTTTCCAATGGTGGTGGTGGTGGGGGGGGGGGGGGGGGGGTTTCACACTGTGGGGGTGCAAGTATATAGATTCTAATAGAAAACCTTTGTTTTTTATATTTCTTTCTTTTTTATATGCATACAGTAAATACATTCTGCAAAGAAACTTGTACAAAATGTTTATAACAAACTACTGAAGGTATATATATGGATATATCTTTTTCATCATTTTTATATGTAATATGTTTATGTTTCTGAATTTCATAAAATTATTTTTTGTTATTGATATTTGAATAACTTTCAAATTCTCTGAAGAAATGCTGAACACTAGCAAATCCCTAAAACAAATGTTCAATGGTTTCTGACAGAATGTACATAATTTCGATTTAGAATAAGTATGAGTTTGAAGCTAAAATTGTGTTCAGAATTCTATATTGAAACCGTTGCTTTTTTTTCTCTTTAACTTTGGCAAAATAAATTCCAAGTAGAGTAAACTTACAAGTCCCCCAACAGAAAAACTGTGAAATTTCACCCCCCCCCCCCCCTTCACCTCGCTGGATCCTGTAAATGTCACATCTACAGGTAAATCTGTCACTTTCAAGTTCATGATATCGCCCAAATGTAAAAGAAAAGAAAAATTAAATGAGTTAATTTGTTAATTTCAATTTACATTCACAATTATAAGTATAGTCCGAGTTTGTTATGGTCCGAGTTTGTTATGGTCCGACTTTTTGTAGTCCGAGTTTGTTATGGTCCGACTTTGTTATAGTCCGACTTTGTTTTGGTCCGACCTATCAGTAAATCGTTTAGGTGAGTGTCGTACGTCGATTCGCTCCTCTGCAATTTAGATCCAGATCATTTGTTCCTTTCAACGTAATATGTGTATGAATATGAAATTTACTTTATATCAATATTTTATTTCCATGCAATTTTTTTTTACATAAAATCAAGACTATGGGTAGATCTATATCTTTAACTTTTATGTGATAGACATCTTAAAAAAACAACAACAAAAATTGGAATAAAATTCGGAAATTAATGTTCTGTTTGCTTTCGGAAATCGTTTTACATATATAAAACTATTTCCGATTTGAAAATATACATAAGATTGAAGATAAATAAAAACGAGGGTATGCAGTGATTTACTGAGCAAAACATGACGGCAAGGCAATTACAAGTATGTGCTTTACCATATTTTTCTGGTTAGTGGTTAGACATTAGTGAAATGGCGAAATGGAGGACAACTTTCTGACTTTCAGGCCAGTTACAATGTGACTTACATAATTTCATCATCGTCATCATGGCAGGGAACTGGGGGTTAGTAAATGAGATGGTGAATATGATGTGATGCTGTGAGAACTGTAATTTATGAAGCCCCAATCAGTGATTCATTTCGAAAATGGTTATAATGGGTTCTGACGTTCAATGCCCCCCTTTGATCAGGTTGGGAACACTTCCCCTATAGCGAGATATTCTCGCTAAAACGCGATTATCCCTCTCTAGCAAGAGTAAATATATCCCGTACAACCGAGAAAAACACCCGTGGAGTACATCTCTTCGTGTTTCACGTGAAAAGAAGAAAAAGTGCTAAAATGTGACAGTGTGATGCTTCTGCAAATATAATATGTTTTACGGCGTGACCGTGTTTGAGGGCGAAGCAAACAAATTTTGACATTGGTATCTATATCCAAAACAGAACAAAAACAACCTGAAGTTTAAGCACGAGGACGGAGCTGTATCAAAGCATCCTAATTTTGGATATTTGATCCGCCTATATATTGAACGCGGGAAATATAACACAATTGATGTAAACAGTACATTGTGACGTCATATTCAGCGTCATTATTTAGCAAATTTACAAACATAGCGTTTGAACCACAACAACAAACATGGCTTTAATCGTGGAGTGATTATATATGATTAAGAAAATAAGATTTACATGCTTTTACGAATTTTGTGTAACATCTCAGAATGACGTGAACTAGGGTAGACGAGATTCAAAATTGAGAAATACATGTCCACGCGATAGTATTCGAATCGACGTCATTAGTACCAAAATTTTCAAGTTCCATAGGTATGGTGTAATTTTTCATTATTTTCCTTTTAAACATGTATATACGTGTTACCTATAGGGAGAGCTCCGCTCTCACGGCCCTTTGGGCCGTGAGAGGGCTTCGCCCTCTATTAATCAAAACAAAAACACTCACGATGTGTATTGTATTTCAGACTGCTTCTCTCTTACACAGCAACTTTGATATGAAATTTCTTGACTATGTTGTCAATTTCATAGAAACAATTCGCTTCATGTTGAGTGTGTCTCGCGCTTATTCAGCGTTGCACGGGATTTGCCATTATTTTCAACAAAGATGCCAACACACCTGTTTATGGTAATGTTTATTTCTCACTAAAGAGGGACAATCGCGTTTTATAGGGAAAGTGTTCCCAACCTGTTGATTATGATAATGAGTCAGGGTTCCAACTTCAACTAAATACCTTAGGGGCCAAGTGGGTCCCTAAATAAAAAAAATAAAATTTAGCCTACATGAAATTTTACTAGCCCACAAATATAAAGTTGAAGAACATGTTTTTTAACAAGAAAAAAGAAACGAGGTCACTCACAATTGCAATTTATTTTAAAAAAAATTAAAATATCAATATTCAAATTCTGTTTCCATTTCCGTAATTGTTTCAAACACCCCCCTCTCTCTCTATCCCTCTACCTCTCTCTATCTCATGTCCACTCTCATTTTGTTAACCTAGCAAAAATATTAGAGTTCATGAGCTTATGATCTTTGCGGTGTCTGATTTCAACACACGTTTCTTCAAATTTTTTATGCGATTTCGAAAGTTTTCAGCTTCACAATGCTGTCAAGTTTATAACTCGGGCAAGCTGTCATAATGACTGGACCTCTTGTGTCATGTTTTGTACCCACAGCACATGACATATCCCCTTTACACCGTCATTGAACCATATTCTCCCCTTCTTTCCACTTTGGTAAAAACAGACGCTTTCCTTTTGTTTAAAGTAACCCTTGCGTTCTTCAACTTCCTCTGGTTTACGTTTTTGTACCCCAGGAATGTCTTGCAAAGCGGTAAAATCTCAACCGGGAATTGAACTTCGTTTATATTAGAACTCGGATTGGTCGGAAAGAAAAATGTTGATTGGACAATTACAGTCGCTAAGTGGGTGACAAGAACAGAAATTTTGGGTGCCCACACGCAAAGCATAGTCACCAATGTGAGTGGGCGAGCGGTAATTTGGAACCCTGATGAGTCCAAACTTTTGTAGAAATTAGGGCTTTATGGACCGTGTATATTGACTGACCTGGGTAGATCAGTGGTTAGAGCACCTGAATAGTAATGCAGGGGTCCCGATCTAGCCAAAAAAATTCTCCTCTCTCCTATACTACATTTGGTGCCGTTGACCACTTTTGCATTTGCAGGTGAAACTCCTGCCAGGGGCAAAAATGATCTGGGTTGTGTGTGTCTTTCAGGGTAGAGACAAATTAAGGAGGGAGGAATGTAGTAATTTGGACTCTACTGTGGATATCGGCCTGGGTAGCTCAGTGGTTAGAACACCTGACTAGTAATGTAGGGGTCCTCACTCCTGGGTTCGATTCCTGGTCCAGCCACATCTTTTCTCCTTTCTCCTATACTACACTTTATTCTTTCAAACTAATAAGGTAAGGAACAAGCCTACTCTCATCAGTACCCTTTAGGGAATATCTTGGATATCCACCCCCTAATGCTTTTTAGATTACGGTCCGTTTGTCTTTAGTGCATATCTTGTCACACATCAATTTCCCTCGGGTGTTGACAATAAGCCTGTTCCTTAGCTTGCTTTATATTTGATTCTGCAGTACATAAATACATTTCCATTTTTTATCGAACCCAGTCCCCCTGAATCTCATGTTTGTTACTCTATACCAACTGAGTTATCTGGTCACCGGCAATTGAACCCGGCTAACCACTATGTTCTCCCCCCCCCCCCTCCCCCTCTTTAAATGTCTTCATGCACACTTGAAGACGTCAACCCAGGATCTTTATCCCCAGGCAGGCATTTTCACCTGTCAGTTCCAAGGGCTGGTCTATTGCACCAAATGTAACAGGAAGGAAGAAAATGCAACAGACCAGACCAGGGACTCGAACCCAGGCCCCCTGAATCTCTAGTCAGGTGTTCTACCAACTGAGCCATTTTGGCCACCATCTGACAGTGTTTTTCAATGGAATTCTGCTGTTAATAGTAAACATTCAAATGAGCTTGATTTATTTTTTTAACGTTTTAGCTTTATCGCTTGTTTTTATGCCCCCGAGATTGAAGATCGGGAGGCATATTGTTTTTGTCCTATCTATCATTCTGTAATTCTGTCTTGAACTTTAACCTTTCTAATAACTTTTGAGCAGGAAGTGCTAGAGCTTTGATATTTCACATGTCTTGAGTATTTCTTGTGACAAGACCTTTCCATGAGTACCAAAATTTTTGACCCTGTGACCTTGACCTACTTTTTGAAAACTTTAACTTGCTAATAACTTTTGAACAGTAAGTGCTAGAGCTTTGATATTTCACATGAATATTCCTCATGATAAGATCATTCTGTTGGTACTAAACCTTTTGACCTTGGCACCTGACCAACTTTTAATAAAATTTACATTGGTCATAACTTCTAAATGGTAAGTATTAGTGCTTTTATATTGCACCTGAGCATTTCTTGTGACAAGATATGTGTCCTTGTGACCTTGGCCATCTTTGGAATTGGTCATTATCTGGGGCATTTGTGTTTCACAAACACATCTTGTTTTTTTATATATTTCTAAATGATAGTAATATTTCTGGCTACTTTTATTGACCCAAGTATTACATTATTTAATTGTGGCAAAGTGAAAAAATGTTATAGCAGGACTCCATTGCATAAATATTGGACATACATACCTCTAAATAATATTAAATTGTAATTCTCCCATGTCATTTCATTACAAGAGGGAATATACTAAGTATTAAAATGGACTGTGTGTGTGTGTGTGTGTAACACTGAGCTTGTAGACACTCTACAGGCCGTGTGTGTGTGTGGGTGTAACACTGAGCTTGTAGACACTCTACAGGCCATGTGTGTGTAATGCTGAGCTTGTAGACACTCTACAGGCTGTGTGTGTAATGCTGAGCTTGTAGACACTCTACAGGCAGTGTGTGTGTAAGACTGAGCTTGTAGACACTTTACAGGCTGTGTGTATGTAACACTGAGCTTGTAGACACTCTACAGGTTGTGTGTGTGTAACACTGAGCTTGTAGACACTCTACAGGTTGTGTGTGTGTAACACTGAGCTTGTAGACACTCTACAGGCTGTGTGTGTAAGACTGAGCTTGTAGACACTCTACAGGCCGTGTGTGTGTAAGACTGAGCTTGTAGACACTCTACAGGCTGTGTGTGTGTAAGACTGAGCTTGTAGACACTCTACAGGCCGTGTGGGTGTAACACTGAGCTTGTAGACACTCTACAGGCGGTGTGGGTGTAATGTTGAGCTTGTAGACACTCTACAGGCTGTGTGTGTGTAACACTGAGCTTGTAGACACTCTACAGGCTGTGTGTGTGTAACACTGAGCTTGTAGACACTCTACAGGCCGTGTGTGTGTAATGCTGAGCTTGTAGACACTCTACAGGCCGTGTGGGTGTAACACTGAGCTTGTAGACACTCTACAGGTGACATTATTTGCATTAGGCTAAGCGCTTTATGAAAAGTATACTGGTGTGAAGCGAATGTTTTGCTTGTCATACCCTTGTGTATTTTGAAAAATGAAATTATTTTTTTTACATTCTGCTTGTATTTCTGTCTGAATTCCCAGCTGTTCAGTTTAAATGATACTGTATTTATAACGATTCATATACGCATTGCTCATAACTGCAGCACATTCACGAGAAAACAGCTATCATTTCAATGTTTAAAGATATCAAAGGCAAAAACATTGGTTGATTGATTGTATATTGTTTAATGTCCCTCTCGAGATTTTTTTCACTCATATGGAGACATAACCATTGCCAGTGAAAGGCTGCAAAATTTAGGCCTATGCTTCAACGCTTACAGCCTTTGAGCAGGGAGGGATCTTTATCATGCCACAACTGCTGTGACATGGGGCTTCAGTTTGTGTTTTTTATCGATCTCCTCTGAAGAAACATCCCCATTTAGTCAGCTCTTATGACAAGGGGGTACTGAGGACCTATTCTAACCCAGATCACCACGGGACAAAAACATTGGAAATGTGAATATTTTTAAATGTCCGTGACATTTTCTTTTATTGTAGATTGAACGAGTGCTTTTCCAGGTACAGAGTTTATTAAGCAGGCCCGCAGTAGGAGTTTGTACTTGTGGTTGGGGATGTAGAATCTATTCTACTTCTGCCACAGAAGACCAGAGACACGGATGGACCCGGGCCAGCAGACGGAAAGTGAGAGAAAAAACATTAACTAGTACATTCCTAATTATAATGTCATAAGTATATGTTTTTATGAATTGATTGGGGTTGGGGGGGGGGGGGAGGTAATAGAGAATCGGATTAATTGGATGCACCATTTTGATTGATTAATCGAATCTCATTCATTTCAAAGAAATAGGTACAGTTTCTAAAGTCATCTGGCCCAAAATATCGACGATTTCACTTGGAGCTCAAACCATGACATTCAAATAAGGAATAGATTAGCAAACCCAAAATTCGCTCAATTTGATCAGCATAATGATTTGTGTGATATGACGAGAGCTTGAAGTTGGCATAAAATTGCAAAAATGTCATTTTCAATGAAAATATCCACAAATTCAGGTGGTTTTCCTTTCAGAAAACATACAGCGCATGCATCGAGCAAATTCATATTCAAGCATGTTTTTCATCTTAAAATAATACACAATATATATCATTTTCATTTTGCTTGACAAATGCGCACATCTTTTCCTGAACAATAATCTGTATAAAATTTGACAGTTTTCAGGCTTATTTTGAGAAAAAGACAGGAAATGTCTTGTTCATCATGATGTCATAATGCTATCCATTTAGGAGTATCATTCTGATTTTGTTGACATAGTATACACCTGTACCTGGCATATATTTTACTTTGTTAAAATGTTGATTAAGGTTAATTCCAGGTACACTTTATAGAGAGAAAATTTTTGGGCATTTTTATTTATACAATCGTACCTTGTTCTTTATTGCATAGATAAATATATTACATGTACTTTATATTTATCCAAAATTATCTTATTAATTAGAATAAAATCATTAACAGTTAATCCCATTCTTTCAATTTTGTTTTCCTGGGATAGGGACAAACCTCTCGACTTTTGCTGTTGTTCTTATCGGATGAATCTCCTTTGTCAGCATTTGTCACGATTATAAAAAAAATATACCGGCATCTGCGATTTTCAAAATGATAATTGATTATTCAAATCATTTCAATTATAGCGACCGGCAATCCAAAGTTGGCGACAATCATGCAGTACAACACTAGACTGAAGTCTATTCTCAGTTTATGGTCTTGAGGCCCGGGATCATCAAACTTTTTATACCCCCTGCAACAAGTTGTGGTATACTGGAATCGGGTTGTCCGTCCGTCTGTAGACGCAATGGTTTCCGGGCTCTAAAGCATTATCCTTTCCACCTACCGTCACCATATCATACATATGGACTACCCATGGGATGAAGATGTTCCCTATCGATTTTGGGGTCAAAAGGTCAAAGGTCAAGTGCACTGGACATTGAAGTAGCAATATGGTTTCTGGGCTCTAAAGCGTTATCCTTTCCACCTACAGTCACGATATCATATATATGGACTACCCATGGGATGAAGATGATCCCTATCGATTTTGGGGTCAAAAGGTCAAAGGTCACGCGCACTGGACATTGAAGTAGCAATATGGTTTCCGGGCTCTAAAGCGTTATCCTTTCCACCTACAGTCACCATATCAAACATATGGACTACCCATGGGATGAAGATGTTCCCTATCGATTTTGGGGTCAAAAGGTCAAAGGTCATGCACACTGGACATCGAAGTAGCAACACTCAGAAAAGAGGTAGTTTATACCTATTACCAACACCCTTTGGGAGATTGGGGTAAGCGGGGGGTATTCTTAGTGAGCATTGCTCACAGTACCTCTTGTTTTAGCTGATCTTGGGTGAGGGGGGGGGGGGAGGGTCCACACTTTAAAGTTAGATCAATGTGACCTTTGATTAACAAATATGGTAAATTCTTGTGTGCTTCATAACTGAACAATTATTTGGTCTAGAATCATCAAACTTGATCAGTTCATGCATCTTTGGTAGAGGGTGTGTCACACTCTAAATGAAGGTCACTGTGACCTATGATTAAGATGGTATGGCCATTTATGACATTACGCTCTGTTGGGTTCATGTAGATTTAAGTCCTAGAACCAACAAAAGTCTGTTTGTCTGTGAAGAAATGTAAATTTTTTGGCTAAAATCAAATCACTAAAACTTTTGAAATGTTAAGTATTTAAAACAAACCCTATATGTTTAAGGAGAGTAATGCACCAACTCTATTCAATAATTATTACGTCAAGAAATACACATTTTGTTCATAAAACGTAGATACATAACAATTGATATGAATAATTATTTTGTTTCTAACATTAATGATATAAATATAAACAGTATTGTGACAGTACTACAAAATTTCCTAAGACTTAGCGTGCATTTCATTGTACCGCCAAAAATTGTTAGGAATTTTATAATGATAGCATGTAGAACAAAATTATTCTAGACAGTTACATGTAATAATGAACATGTTCTGATTCAGAAATGTAGTTAATTTAACAATTAAATTCAATATCTATTGTCAATTGTTCTACCAAGGTTAACATGAATTTGTTCCATGCACACTTGCCTGTTTATGATTTCTGTAGATTACTTATTATACGTGAGTACTTAATATCGCAAAATGATCGACTTGTACGATAGATGTCGAAGCGCGAGAACATGAATTCTCGATTGCTCTGTTGATCTGGAGGCTTTACACGTATATTAATATCAAAATAAGAAAAGAGTAATTTTATTTCACGAGTGATGCTTCTCGCGAAATTACGCGATAATAAATTCCTCGCACTTATTTCGGAATGTACAGTAATATACATTTTTAAACGGGTGTATCATGGTGCGATTTATTAGAATTCTATTGATTATTTAGTCTTCAGGTTATGGCCCTTGAAAGAATGTAATTTTCCTGAGTGAAGGGATTGTTGTATTTGCCTATAGGCATTAAAATGTCTATCTCTTTTATTCTCAGAAACAGACGGGACACGATCCCAGTGACAACAATCCTTCATTATTGGGCTCCATTTTTCAAAAGAGCAACACAGGTATGAACTACATTTATTGATACACGGATATGATATATGACTGTGTACTTATACAGTACATATGAACATAGTTCTAGTAAAACCAATTTTTTGCACCTCTCGGTCGGTCAGAACTTGAAACTAACTTTTTATGTCACCAGTCCAGCTGGACTGATGAGGTTTAATTTCAGCAGTAACACATATTGTATGATAGGCATGTACGCAGGTATACACTACTAATTACCTGTACACAGGTTATATATATATATATATAATATATATGTAAGACTCCAAAGTGCAGTGGTCGCTCCAAAGTGCGATGGTTACGCCAAAGTGCGATGGTCTGCGCCAAAGTGCGATGGTTTGTTAATGATGTTACGGACGCCAAAGTGCGATGGCCACGCCAAAGTCTGATGGTGCGGAGTTCAGTAACGTTTGTGACGTCACGTCATTGTGACGTCATTCTGAGCATCTTTCAAAATAAAACCGAAGAAATGCAACACGGACGACAGCAACAGCAAGGTATACAAGGTTGAGGATAGTGAGAACGGCAAAGTACATTTGTTGTCGAACTATCTACTTCGCCCAAACATTCTTTGATTCATGATCATGCATTTATAACTTGTGACATACACGTAATAAAATCCTGGGGATATGCTATAATGCAAAACATTCTACATGATTTCGCGTTGGAAAATTTTGTGTTTAATAACACGACAACTAGATGGTAATGAAATAAGATGAACTTCTTATTTTTTATGCATGGATTTTGCACTGATATTTTGGTGAAAAAACACCTGGTTGGTACAGTCTGTACCAAAACACTGTGTCGTTTACAAGCCAATGGATTTCGGCGTGTCATACCATCGCACTTTGGCGTGTCAGACCATCACACTTTGATGCATGAGTGTGGACCATCGCACTTTGGCGGGTCACACCATCGGGGTTTGGTGCAGACCATCGGGGTTTGGCGTGACCATCGCACTTTGAAGTCCCATCGCACTTTGGAGTCTTACATATGTATAGTCAAAAAATAAAATCCAATACTCAAACTTTTATCTATAGTGCTTTCGCCCTGCGGGCTCGTCAGTAGATTTTTAAACAATGTTTAAAAATCTACTGACGAGCCCGCAGGGCGAAAGCGCTATTATAGATAAAAGTTTGAGTATTGGATTTTATTTTTTGACTTTATTCTACCCGGATACCAAGAAAAAATAATTTATATATATATATATATATATGTGTGTGTGTGTGTGTGCACTGGTGCATGTACTATTCAAGGACTGGTAATATGCTCCCCAGACTTAGTTATTTAGTGGAAATAAGAAGTCTGAAATTTTTTTAAAGACGGATGTAGTTAAGTCATTACTCTCGAAAGAATTATATTCATTGTCTCATATAATTGTAAATGAGAACAATTTGAAATTACAGGTTTCTTGAAGGATGTGGGATCCAAAATGCCTCAGTTCTCCGCAGGAAGTTTTAGACTTAAAGCAAAACAACAGCAGGTAACTTTATGCTGTCCATCCTGTAATTGGTTTTATGGATAGTGGATTGTAATGGGAAGTATGGGTGACAACATCCTATATATCTGGCTTTGACCTGCTGTTGACACATTGTAACACATAATGTACAGGTATTGTTTACAGGCTGAGCTTTTAAACACCACCCTAAAATTTACCGGGTCGAAATTGAATAAATTGCCATTCCTCAGTCAAAGTGAAAAACAATGAAGGAAGTGTTGATGCTTACTCCTCCTAGGCACCTGGTCCCACCTCTGGTATATCCAGGGGTCTATGTTTGCCCAACTCTTTATTTTGTATTTCATACTTATAGGAATTATGAGATTGATCACTGTTCGTTATCTTCACCTCTCATTTGGTACATTGCTTTACCACAGTTACAGATGAAGTTCAAATTTTGTTCCAATCCATTCATCTTTTTACAGAGTTATGGCCCTTGGACATAGACATTATGGAATTTTAGTCTTTCATAAATGGCTTTTATTTGATGAGACCTGGTTATTCTTGTTGAAGTACTATGATTATTTACACAGAAATTTACGCAGACGACTTCACTTGGGGCCAAAAGAGCATTCATATTTCTATGCAATACTTTCAACAATACTTGTTGTTTTACTGATTTCACACACGTTTTTTGTTGTTGTTTTTTTTGTGTATTGAGTGTTTTGATATGTACATGTAATTTAAATGGCAGTGGTCATGACTTAGTCAAATGTAGTCACTTTACACAGGCATGATGCATCAAAGTATAAATCCTGCTAAAAGAAGCATGCATGTATGCGAACTCACACACACGATGTTCGTCATCCTTGATCATTACTACTATCTTGCTCCTTCAAGATTTCCTATTCCTGTTGACAATGAAGTGCGAGTTGACTCTCAGGCCCTTCAGGCCTTTGATTTTTGTTTGTGTATTGAGTGTTGCGTATATGGATTAGTGGGCTGTACAGCTGGTGTTGCCTCAGGGCACCATGCATACCTGCTGCAAAAATGAGCACTGGAGGTTTTCCCCGGGTATAAAAATCTTGACCATTAAGCCAAATTGTTTCTGGCTGGCAGTTGCACAAAATTTTGAATATGCTCATTTAAATATACACTGAAATTAACAGTATTGTATGCTTTGTATTTAGAAATTTCGAAACCATTGATATAAGATATGATCATAGACTTGCATATCGCATGTGTTGTGTTACAGTCAGATGAATTACAAGTAAAGGCAACGAGCAGTCGTTCACTGACGTCTGATGACCTAGAGAGGAGGATAAAAAATCACATCAAGGAAATTGAGGAGGAACTACAAAACCTGAAGACGACGCGGCAGCACGAGGACAGGAAGTGGCACAAGTTCGTGCTCGGGATCATGCTGTGCTCAGGACTCATAGTATACAATGTGTTTTATAAAGGTATCTCATTATTGTCAATAATTGTTATGATTACTGTGAACATTGTGGTGCAGTTGCCATGGTTTTGTGACTGTTGTGTGGTGTAGTTGTCATGGTGATTGTGATGGTTTTGTGATGTAGTTGTCTTGGTGATTGTGATGGTTGTGTGGTGTTGTTGTCATAGTGATTGTGATGGTTGTGTGGTGTAGTTGTCATGGTGATTGTAACTGTTGTGTGGTGTAGTTGTCATGGTGATTGTGATGGTTGTGTGGTGTAGTTGTCATGGTGATTATGATGGTTGTGTGACGGTTGTGTGGTGTAGTTGTCATGGTGATTGTGACGGTTGTGTGGTGTAGTTGTCATGGTAATTGTGACGGTTGTGTGGTGTAGTTGCCATGGTTTTGTGACTGTTGTGTGGTGTAGTTGCCATGGTTTTGTGACTGTTGTGTGGTGTAGTTGTCATGGTGATTGTGACTGTTGTGTGGTGTAGTTGTCATGGTGATTGTGACGGTTGTGTGGTGTAGTTGTCATGGTGATTGTGACGGTTTTGTGGTGTAGTTGCCATGGTTTTGTGACTGTTGTGTGGTGTAGTTGTCATGGTGATTGTAACTGTTGTGTGGTGTAGTTGTCATTGTGATTGTGACGGTTGTGTGGAGTAGTTGTCATGGTAATTGTGACGGTTGTGTGGTGTAGTTGCCATGGTTTTGTGACTGTTGTGTGGTGTAGTTGCCATGGTTTTGTGACTGTTGTGTGGTGTAGTTGTCATGGTGATTGTGACTGTTGTGTGGTGTAGTTGTCATGGTGATTGTGACGGCTGTGTGATGTAGTTGTCATGGTGATTGTGATGGTTGTGTGATGTAGTTGTCGTGGTGATTGTGACGATTGTGTGATGTAATTCGCCATGGTTATTAGTCCCCAGCTTGTAAAACCAAAGGGGACTATCTATATTTCTATAAGTGGTGTAGTGGTCATGATTAATGTTAATGTTTTTTTTTGGGGGGGGGGGGGGGTTGTGATAAACATTTCTGTAGTTTTGACTAATCCTTCAAGTGTTTCTTACAGATGAGAAAATGAGGTGGAAGTTCTCTATAAATGTTCCAGGAAATCAGATTTCTATGGTTGGTCCCGAGAAGACAGGGGTCAATTTCAGCCATGTTAAAGGGGTAGGTGTCGTGTGTGCACTGTTTGTATTTTCATGTGAGTGTTTTTATGTATGTGCATTATTTTATTTGTGGATAAATATGCTTATAAGAGTTACAAGATTGATCACTGTTCATTATATTCACCTTTCATGTGATGATTACTGCAATAAGCCTCCATTTCAGATTGATGAAGTCAAAGAGGAATTGGAGATAGCTGTCAAATTTCTGAAGGACCCTAAGAAGTATGCAACTATGGGAGCAAAAATTCCCAAAGGTATATAGTTTTACTGTCAATATTAATCCCATATACAGGTGACCTAGATAGAATTTCAAGAGATCAAAATTTTAGTCAAATTCGGAAAATAAAGTTGCCTGACCATTATGGTTCAGATTTTATAGCAACTGGAGTGCATATTTACAACATCCTGGCATTGTTTTGACATGTTGTGCTTCATATTTTAGGTACATGTAATTGACTTGATTTTAAGAACACGGAACTTTCCTTGCATATATAAAAAGATATTTTTAAAGTTTATGTATACTAGCGGAAAAAAGAAACTGTGAATTACAAAATTTAGTCTAATTTTTCTATATTTATTGTTTATATATATTCATAAAATCTAAACAATCGATAAAGGTGATGTTTTTTAACAATATCGGATAGTACCCGACTCAGATACTGTTTGGAGTAAGAAGTGTAAAAGGTTTGTTTGGACACTATTCGTTAAGGAAAGCACTTTAGTTTTGACAAAATTTACCCTTCTGTCATGCCACGACTGAGCGAAAACCAACGTAATCGTGCTGTTGGGATGCTTCAAGCCGGAATGGTACAAAATATCGTAGCAAGACACTTTGGAGTTCATCGGAACACCATCCAGTCATTATGAAGACGTTTTCAATAATCTTGTAACACTCGGGATCGACCACGTTCTGGACATCCTCTTGTGATGTCGTGTCGACAAGACAACCTTATTAGACTTGTGCACCTGAGAAATCGTTTCCAGACAGCAAGTTTGACTGCTCGTAGCATTCCTGGACTTTGACCAATCAGTCCAAGAACTGTGCGTAATCGTCTGCGCGAGCACAACATCAGACCAAGACGTCCAGCGGTGTACCCAATACTGCTTCAACGTCATCGTATCGCTAGACTAGCGTGGTGCAGACGACATCTGCGATTCAGAATACAGGACTGGGCCAATATTCTGTTCACTGATGAATCCAGATTTCATTTGGATAGCAGTGACGGCCGTTGTAGAGTGTATCGTCGCGTTGGGGAGTTGTACCAGGACACTTTTGTAGTGCAACATTGACAATTCTGTGGAGGTAGCGTTATGGTGTGGGTAGGAATAACAGCACGTGGAAGGACCCCTCTGCTAATTGTCAATGGAAATCTCACCAGCGTACGCTATCGAGACGAAATTATTCAGCGCCATGTGATACCCTTCATACAAAGACAGCAAAATCACATCACTCTGCAGCAAGACAAAGCAAGGCCACATGTTGCACATGTAGTCAGGGACTTTTTTGTTCAACAGAATTTCGATGTCTTGCCTTGGCCAGCTTTTCCCCTGATTTATCGCAGATCGAGCAAGTCTGGGATGAAATGGAACGACGTCTACGCCGTTTACTAAATCATTGGCTGGTGTAGTCCAGGCTTTAACCAACATCTGGAACAACATCCCTCAAGCATTTCCGAACACTTTCAGTGATTGGGATATTAAAGCATGCGCCCTGCACCATAGTCGCATTAAATAAAAAAATGGCACATAGAATATTGAAACACTGCACCGTTGTGGCGCACATCGTCGATATATCTAGTTTGAGCTTTTCCCCACTGACTTCGTAGATACAGGAACTTTTCAACTTTTTAGCTGATCCCCCACTTAATCTACATCGATTAAGTGCTTGAAAAATCTTTATCGCTGTTAATGCTTTAGTAATAATACAACTTTACGTTCTTTTAAACGCAAGTATGACTTATATTTCCTCAGTGTCTAATCAAACAATAAAAAGTTATCTGATTGGTTAATACCGTTTAATTGCACGGACTGGAGATGCCACGGGAAAAAAATTCTTAAGCCTGACAAAGGGCAAACTGACTTTAATTTTCACCTGAATGATCAGCCAGTACTGGCAGTAGACACTGTAGGAGCAGAAGGAGACGATGACGTGAAAACGTCAAAACAGACAATCATGATGAGAATCCTAAATTTAGCAAAATGTAAATTTAACACAAATAATAAAACTAAAGTTATCTATGGCATTACAGTCTGTTAGTAGTGTTTAGATTATAATTTACTGGACTTTCGGACTTGTCATTTTAAAATGTCTCATAAAAATTTCAATATGGCACATTCATTTTATAAATGTCACATTGATACTAGCTGGTAACGCACTATTGTCACATTTAGCAATTTGCTTATCCCAATCACTGCACTTTAGTGGCATCAATGAGGCGCCATTGTCAAGCATGTATGAATGCAAATGGTGGTCACATGCATTATTAACTTTGTTAATTCAAGTTCGAATACCAGTGTCTTTCGAGTGTGCTGAAATTGACGTTATTCGACGTTAACATTAATGGATTATGAAATGTTGTAACGAATACATTTGTTAACAGTATTACAAAAAATAAGATTTGTTCATTGATATTTTTTATTATTTTTTCATATATTAAATAATACACAGTTTCTTTTTTCCACTAGTATATTTATTTTTTCTCATGTTAAGATATATGAACATTTACGAGACAAATTTTTCATCCATAACGACGTTTCACATAGTACAATTCACTGCACAATCGTCACAATTTTCATTCACTTTACGCAAAGTACACATTCTAAAAAATAACTATGATTCCTTGGCATATCTCTAAATTATATTCTCAAAATTACCCTCACATTTTCAAGTCCAAACTAATTTTAAAGTTGGCCATGATAGTCAAATAAAAAAACAAAGCACAGGATTAGGGTTAAACTGACCAATCAAACAATTAACTATTCACTCCACAAGGAAACCCATGCACCGTGTCACTTATTGTTTTGGACATATTTTATTGATGAAATCAAAAAGATTGGGAACAAGTTCTGACAACTTACAAGTCCCTCTCCTAAAATCTGTGTCACTTATAATACAGCTGAGCTAGCCCGACATTCAACGTTGGCCAGGTAAGGTCCAAGCAGAAATAATAATAAGCATGAGTGATGGTGTGTATTATCTACCACCAATTCAAGAGATCAAGACCGAGTGAAAAACAATAAAATCTGTTTTACGGGATGCAGATTTCACGTAAATTCGTGGGTAAGAGTGACCCTTGAAATCCACAAACATCAATCCCCCCTGAACAATGATGATTCCGCAGTACGTCTGTACAGGCAATATCAATTACACATAGGGGATTGTTTTTATATAATTCCAATGTTATTTATTACAAGTGTTTTGATTGGACAAAAGTAAAGCTGAACAAGAGTTTATACATCAATAAATCCGAAAACGTGATGTATTCATACACGCCTGAAAACAAATAACATAGTGCAGGGAAACTATTCAAATTTTTTGCAATTGTTAATGAAGTGAATGAATTGGAATTATAAGAATCAAACATTCTTTTTGAAGAATTTATCGATGTGTAAACTCTGGCCATTTTACTCACAAACTTAACATAAAAGTGCTTCGCACTTTTATTCAGTTTGTGAGTAAAATGTTCGGAGTTTACACATCGATAAATTCTTCAAAAAGAATGTTTAATCCTACAATATTACAATAATGAAAGGTATAAAGATAATATATGATATATGTATATAATTGTCTAATTAGTACTCATGTAAAACTTATACGGTACCAATTTTGATGCACCAGATGCGCATTTCGACAAATAATCAAATGGAACATACATACACTATACTATTTCTCTTTTAAGTACTGTCATTTAGCAGAATAACCAATAATATTAAGCTGATGTTTTCTACAAAATCTGAGCTGTCCATGTAATAAATTAGTATCCATGGTAACCAGGCACAATAATGCTGCAGTGATGTCATTTATGTCACGAAATTGCAGTGTTGATTACTTTGACAGTGTAAGGAGTGTAAGACATCTGTCATTGAGTCCCATGAGGATCTGGGTTAGAATACGTCCTCATTACCCCTTGCTTGTTGTAAGGGGCAACTGAATGAGGTGGTCCTTCAGATGAGACCACAAAAAGTGAGGTTCATTGTCACAGCAGGTGTGGCACGATAAAGATCCCTCTCTGCTTAAAGACCATAAGTGTCGAGCATAGGCCTAAATTTTGCTGCCCTTCACCAGGAATAGTGACTTCTCCATATGAGTGAAAACTTTTCAGTTGGGATGCTCAACAGTATTATATAATCAATCAATCTGACATTGGAATACTTTATATACTCTGTTTTCTCAGGTGTACTAATGGTGGGGCCGCCTGGCTGTGGAAAGACCTTCCTCGCCAAAGCTGTCGCTGGTAAGTATTCTAAAATAATGAAATCAACTTTTTTTATGATGAGTGATTAAATTTTGTGGTTTAAATCCTCAATTAACTGCAGATTACATGCAATCTTCATTGTACAGTGTCATGTCTTTCCAGCCATTAATTTATTCTTTAAAGAATCCGAGATATTGTTGAATACTATTAGGTGAATTTAGATGTACTATAATATTGAAAATATTTTTCACTTCACCCATGGGTCTTAAAACATTTAGAGTATGTATAAATTTGCATGAGTGCAGTGTACTGATAGCCCCCTTCTATTTTTATTTATTTTTTATCATTACGCTATCTAATTAAGACAATTTCCCTAAATCGCTTTACATGCAAAACAATAAAAACAAACTAAGAAAATCGCTAAAATGCATCAAAAATGCATATGACCGAGTTGCAGTTTGGAATGTGTTCATTAGAATGACCCTAATTTGTGAAGGTGAAGGTGAACACTGTTTTAGTAAAAATGAATAATAAGTTACACAGAACATTTAAGGAGAAGGGAAAATACTTACTTTGAAGTAAAATCATGAGTTATAACAAACCTCTGTGGACAATATATATGATTGCATAGTTTACAAAGGATTTGTATATTGAATTGTGGATGTGTTTATGCATAAAATGAAACACAAGTTAATGTTATAATCTATTTACATTATATTTTCATCCATATAACTTTATGGTCAGACCAGTAGGTTTTGATGACACCTTTTTCAAGTTCTGAACCTTTGTGTAAATATGGTCAAGGCATGAGTGATGATAATCGATAAAATTATGCATGCTTGCATTCACGAAGTATAAACATACACGTATTTAATATAGTTTATAAGTATGAAGCTTTGTATGGCCGCAATAGGTATTTAGTGTGATAATGACCTTGACCTTTGGCCTTTGGATTTCAAAAGCAACATGAATCTTGAATGCCATCAGGATTTGAAGTCTGATAAACATGCACCAGCAAGTACATGTACAAAAGTTAGAGGCAAGCTCAAATCTACAGTATATAGTGAAAAAGAGACCTTGACCTTTTGATGTCAAAATAAACGGGAACCTTCCTCTTTTGGATGTGATCAAAATATGCAAGTCTGACAAAGACGCATCAAGCAGTATGAAAGTTAGAGACCGGACAAGCTCAAATCTATGGCATTCAGTGACAAAGAGACCTTGGCCTTTTGACTTCAAAATAAATAGGAACTTTCCTCTTTTGGATGTGACCATGTTATGTAAGTCTCACAAAGATGCACCAAAAAGTATGAAAGAGACTGGACAAGCTAATTGTGGACGCTGCCTGCCCAAGTGGACACCCATCCTTCGCCAGATTAAAAGCCGAGATTTGCTACACAACTCGGCTAACAAAGAACAATAAATACATGGAAAAAGGCATAAAATAATATTAAAACTGAGTTTTTTAAAAATAACTGTCTACATAAATACCTAATTACAGATTAACTGCAAGTATTAAAAGATATGTTTTAAGTGGACATTCACGGCTAGGAGATTACTATTAGGTAAGCTCGTCTGTCCAGCAAAATGTTGTTTTAAATTAAGGAACTGTAATTTGATATGTGGTTTTCTAATGAGTAAATACGCATTATTTTGTTTACCTTATCAAGACGTAGGGCTCATGGCAAGTGTGACCAGTCAACAGGGGATGCTTACTCCTCCTACATACCTGATTCCACCTCTGGTATATCCAGGGGTCCGTGTTTGCCCAACTCTCTATTTTGTATTCCTTATAGGAGTTATGAGATTGATCACTGTTCATTAGTTTCAACTTTAATTAAGTTTCACTTGCAGTTTACATACTTTCTAACAAAAATTGTAAGACTGAAATTTCATGACTAAGAGATTGTCTTAAATTCTTGTCTAGTGAAATCTTTATTGTGATTTCTATGTTTTCCTGGAGAAAAAATGATGAAATTGGTTCATTTTCCTATTCTTATTTTTATGATTATACATATTAAACTGTTCCTGCAGAATATTACACAGATGACTTAAGCTAAGGATAGTAGGAAACATGTGTTGCTATGAAATACTTATACACAAAATAATCTATCATATCTATATTGTTATCTGAGAGTTGATAAGATAGAATTTCATGTTGATAATCTCTTCACTATACATGGAACAAGTACCCAAAACTTCAAATCATTCATGAAGATGGTAATCCCTCAGTAACAAAATTAAACCCTATACACATGCTATTTTTTTTTCTCAAACCTCCAAACTTTGTTTTAGCAGAAATCAACCTAATTGCTTCTTTATATCCACCCACTTACTTTACTACAAATTTCTCATTGGATCTCTTTGTCAATTTCTAACCTTTTATGATTAAGTGGTGTATTTTTTAACAGGCGAGGCGGGCGTGATGTTCTTCTATGCCTCAGGCTCCAGTTTTGATGAGATGTATGTGGGGGTTGGAGCCAAACGCATCCGAGATCTCTTTGGTAAGACAACTGTTGAGACATCACCAATTTAACAATTGTTGAGGAAATTAAGTCCAACTGTGGAAGAAACTCATATTGAACGATTTTCTCCTAGAAAGTGAAGGAACATCAAAATTTGCCTGTCTCTCTCTCTCTCCATCAGCATCATACATGTATGTATTGATGGGATCATGATAGTGTGGGGATCAAGAGATCAGACACTGAAGCTGCCAGGCACCATATCCCTGTTTGATATGAGACAGGCAGTGTTTGGATTTTATATATTGTATTATATTTATTGATGGGATAGACTGTGGGGATCTAGAGATCAGACAATAATTATCTCTATATTATATTTATTGATGAGGTAGGGTGCCGTGGGGATCTAGAGATCAGACAATAATTGACATCTGTTACACTTTTACAGAAGCTGCTAAGGACCACGCCCCCTGTATTATATTTATTGACGAGATTGACAGTGTGGGTGTTAAGAGAACAGACAATAACAGCTTTGCCTACCAGACACTCCATCAGCTTCTTAATGAATTAGACGGGTAAGTGTCTGATCATGACAGCCATCAATGAAAATGAGGTTGATATCAATGAGATATCAACACCAATAATATATTACTATCAGTGAGGTGTTGAAAATGTTGATGAGACTGACATCAACGAGACAATGAAATCAATTAGATGCTGAAAACAGTGGTATTAACACCAATGAGATATTAACACTAATGATATGTTACTATCAGTGAGATGTTAAAAGCTTCAATAAGATATTGACTTTAGTGAGATATTGATATCAATGAGATATTGACATCAGTGAGATATTGATATCAGTGAAATATTGACATCAGTGAGATATTGATATCAGTGAGATATTGACATCAGTGAGATATTGATATCAGTGAGATATTGACATCAATGAGATATTGACATCAGGGAGATATTGACTTCAGTGAGATATTGACATGAGTGAGATATTAGCATCAATAAGATATTGACATCAGTGAGATAGTAAGGTATTCAATGTATAATGACCATATATCATATCTAATAAATGGATGGTGGAATATTTGTAATCATCGTATCACTTTGAAGGGTTCATAAAATACAAATAATCCACCATAGGAATTTTCTAAATTTTGTTTCCTGCTTGATTTATTTCACCTAGAATTTAACATTGAAGTATATGGGAAAAGCATGTTTTATTACAATATTTTAAAAACAAATCATATTTTCATACTAATCTCTTGGTAGAAAGTTACATACACTTTCTTTTTAAGAAAATATGAAATAAAATTAATCATTGACCACACATATTTTTAGAAAATTATATTTTTCTTAATTTTACAAAGGGTAGATAACTGTTCCAAAAAGTCTTAAGTGCAAAAAGGCCAGCTTCTAATCATTTACCACTCATGTGAATTTCATCTGCTTCACTTTCATCATTATTTAACAATAAACATTTATGTTGATCTAAATCCTTCAAAATTGTTCATTATCCTTTCATTATACATGGGATACTTCAACATGTGAGATATTAACATCAGTAAGATTTTAAAGGGACTGGTTCACGATTTTTGATAAAAATATTTTTCATTTTTGATGTTAAACATTAGAAATATAGCTCATTTAATGTTGACAGCCAAACTTTTGACCTTCTGAATGCAAGAATAAAAGTAATATTTTAGCCATAAATATGTGTTATGTAAACAAAGACTCCAGTCTTTTTATGTAAACAAACAAACAAGTGAAATATTGATTTTGCAATATAATGCATCTTAATTTTGCATAGTAACAAATTTTAACTTTTAGATGACATATTTCACCCCAAAAATGCTTGAAATGTGAAAGATATAATAATACTTAGATCGATATCCATTTCTTTTGAAAATTTCGTAAACAATAGCATACCGCAATCTTTGTTTACAAAACAAATAATAAACTCTCTAAAATGAGATTCTGTGATGATGTATCACCTTAATTTTCATGTGAAATCTTTCAAACACATTAAACAGTAGATTTTGATCATTAAAAGTGAAAAAGAAAATTTTGGGTAAAATCGTGAGTCAGTCCCTTTAATGTCTCTGTCTTCTATTTGAAGGTTTGATAATGAAACAGGAGTGATTGTGATAGCCGCCACTAACAGATCAGACTTCCTGGACGAGTAAGTAAACATCAGTAAATATATCTCAGTCCTAGAATTTCTTTCTATTTGAAGAGATTACCAATGAATTCTGACATTTAGATGTGACTCTCAGACCCTGGTACTTCGAGATGAAATGTCAAACTCAGCTTCAAAATTTAGGTGATGGTGTCATTGCAAATCAAATCTTCAATCTGCATTATTCCCAAAAGATTGCATCTTGTTTAACGTCCCTCTTGAGAATGTTTCGCTCATGGAGACATCACCATTGCTGGTGAAGGGCTGCAAAATTTAAACCTTTCAGTCGGGAGGGATCTTTATCATGCTACTGCTACATGGGTCCTTGAATTTCGCGGTCTCATCTGAAGGACCACCCCATTTAAGTTGCATCTTATGACAAGTAAGGGGGTACTGAGGACCTATTCTAACCCGGATCCCCACAAGACTGTGTCCAATAATGCTCAGTTACACCACAGTAACAATGCCCTGTATTCTAAACTTTAACTCTTGGTTCTATCCTAGTTACACTTCTATGTTGGAGTAAGGTAATGAAAGCTTTCACCAGATGGCAGTCTGACTTAGTGCATCTGCTTGTGTAAATGTCAGCAATAATCAGCTGTGGATTCTGAAAGGTGAAGTGTCATTCGAACTTGCCTCCAAAAACTTTTTTTAAAAAAGGAGACACAGAGAGAAATCTATTATACACTTATGAATTTAAATTCTTCAGAGCCTTCTCATGCATAGCTCCAAATCAGTGCTCTGCCCAGATTCCTCACCTTTTTTAGCTCACCTGAGCTGAAAGCTCAAGTGAGCTTTTCTGATCACCCGTATTCCGGCGTCCGTCCGTCCGTCTGTCCGTCCGTCTGTAAACTTTTCACATTTTCAACTTCTTCTCAACAACCACTGGGCCAATTTCAACCAAAGTTGGCACAAAACAACCTTAGGTAAAGGGAATTCTAAATTGTTAAAATAAAGGGCCAGGCTACCTTACAAGGGGAGATAATCAAGAAAAGGTAAAAATAGGGTAGGGTCATTAAAAAATCTTCTTCTCAAGAACCACTGAGCCAGAAAAGATGAAATTTATAGATAAGCTTTATTAAGTAGTGCAGATTCTAAATTGTTAAAATCATGGCCTCCGGGGGTCGGATGGGGCCACAATAGGGGATCAAAATTTTACATACAAATATATAGGGAAAATCTTTAAAAATCTTCTTCTCAAGAACCACTGAGCCAGAAAAGCTGAGATTTATATGAAAGCTTCCTTATATAATGCAGATTCTGAATTGTTAAAATCATGGCCCCCGTAGGTCGGATGGGGCCACAATAGGGGTCAAAGTTTTACATACAAATATATAGGGAAAATCTTTAAAAATCTTCTTCTCAAGAACCACTGATCCAGAAAAGCTGAGATTTATATGAAAGCTTCCTTATATAATGGAGATTCTAAATTGTTAAAATCATGGCCCCCGGGGGTCGGATGGGGCCACAATAGGGGGTCAAAGTTGTTTGTTTGTTTTGTTTTTTTGTTTGTTTTTGTTTGTTTTTTTTTTGATATAGTGCAGATTCAAGTTTGTTAAAATCATGGACCCCGGGATTGGATGGGGCCTCACGGGGGGCATCAAAGTTTTACATACAAATTTATAGGAAAAATCTTTTAAAATCTTCTCAAGAACCACTGAGCCAGAAAAGCTGAGATTTATATGAAAGCTTCCTTATATAATGCAGATTCTAAATTGTTAAAATCATGGCCCCTGGGGGTCGGATGGGGCCACAATAGGGGATCAAAGTTTTACATACAAATATATAGGAAAAATCTTTAAAAATCTTCTTCTCAAGAACCACTGATCCAGAAAAGCTGAGATTTATATGAAAGCTTCCTTATATAATTCAGATTCTAAATTGTTAAAATCATGGCCCCCGGGGGTCGGATGGGGCCACAATAGAGGATCAAAGTTTTACATACAAATATATAGGGAAAATCTTTAAAAATCTTCTTCTCAAGAACCACTGAGCCAGAAAAGCTGAGATTTATATGAAAGCTTCCTTATATAATACAGATTCTAAATTGTTAAAATCATGTCCCCCGGGGGTCGGATGGCGCCACAATTGGGGGACAAAGTTGTATTTTTTTTGTTTTTTTGTTTTTTGTTTGATATAGTGCAGATTCCAGTTTGTTAAAATCATGGACCCCGGGGATTGGATGGGGCCTCAAGGGGGGCATCAAAGTTTTACATACAAATTTATAGGAAAAATCTTTTAAAATCTTCTTCCCAGAAGCACTGAGCCAGAAAAGCTGAGATTTATATGAAAGCTTTCTGATATAGTGCAGATTCAGGTTTGTTGAAATCATGCCCCCCTGGGGTAGGATGGGGCCACAATAGGGGATCAAAGTTTTACATACAAATATATAGGGAAAATCTTTAAAAATCTTCTTCTCAAGAACCATTGGGCCAAAGAAGTTCATATTTACATGAAAGCTTTCTGACATAGTGTAGATTCAAGTTTGCAAAATCCATGGCCTCCAGGGGTAGGTTTGGGGCCATAATAGGGACTACGGTTTTACATGCAAATAGATATGGAAAATCTTTTGATATGGACCAAGGTGACTCAGGTGAGCGATGTGGCCCATGGGCCTCTTGTTTACTGGTTCCACCCCCCCCCCCTCACCCTCCATGACCAACCCAACCCCCAACCTCACCCCATCCTACCTGGATCCATCTATGCCTCTGAGATATTAACATCAATGCTCTCTGTCCATTACAGTGCCTTAGTCAGGCCAGGTCGATTTGATGTCGTTGTCTCTGTGCCGCTGCCGGATCTTAAAGGCCGAGAGGAATTGTTCGAACACTACCTTGACAAAGTCCGCTGTGACAGCTGTGAGTCACACTTTGTTTGTCTGAGAAAAATAAACATGTTTTTCGTTTTTGTGTGGTGGTTAAAGAGTGATTAATTTTTACTGTATTTGAGTGTCTCAGTAGAGAATTTGAGTTCATGAATTAAGTACTTTCCTCAATTTGCTGTTTAACACAGTCTCATCCAGGGTTCGAAATTAACTTTCTCAAGCACTAGTCCATACGGACTAGTCACTATTGATGTTCACTAGTCCGCAAAGCATTTCACTAGTCCGTCCAGTATGAAAGGTGAATATAACGAACAACAGTGATCAATCTCATAACTCCTATGTAAAGCAATACAAAATAGATAGTTGGGCAAACAAGTATATCATATCAAATAATCTTCAGTTTATTCAATAGTATTTAATGAAATCAAACGCATCACAGTTGCAAGCAATTCAGTTTCTGACACATACAGAAGAAAAAGACCACTATACTTTATTTTGCATTCACAATCTTCAGAAGCATACAGTAATCTTAGAGTTTATTCTTTTATAAACATCCATAAGTGCGTTCGAGATTGACGTTCCGGTTGTTTTCGTGCTCAGTTCTTGGAGTCACAGGAATTCGAAATTTTTTCAATAATGACCAAGCTATGAGCTATAGTGTTTCGAACTCCTGTGTTAGAGTCACGAATGACGAGAACATGTGCACACAAACGTGCTTGTTCTTAGATCACACTACTTGCAGTTCCTGCGCCTCGAACCCGTTCTCGTGGTGCGTACTCGGAGTTCGGAATCAGCAGGAATTTGTGCTCGTTCAAAGAACGACGGTCTCGAACGCACTCAGTACTTTGAAGATCAGGATGTCATAGTCACGCAAACACTTGACCATGCAGGTAATCGATCATAAGTTCAGACATCTAAGAGACTCGGACAAATCTTGCTAAAATCTTAACCAATTCAAGATTGATTTCCGGATTTTTACTAGTCCGTACGGACTAGTGCTATAGAGAGTTTACGAGTCCGACACGTTTTTTACTAGTCTCGGACTTACGGACATGAGGTAATTTCGAACCCTGTCATCAGAACTAAGTGTAGAAGGAACACTGCCTGAGCCTGTTCAAAGAATGGATTAATTTCGATGTTAATCTTCTCAAAAATTACTATTATAATTCTTGGATTGGTGTATTTTGCAGCATCAATGTTGTTCTACATGTACAGTAGTTTAATTTTTAAATTGTGTCCTATATATAAATTTACATGTATGTATGTATGTATGAACTTTGTTGTTTAAGTTTATATCATGTGAAAAAACATGCCAAATATATATACAGTCATGCATAATTACAAAGGTTGGGTCAAGGCCATTTTTCAAGGTCATGTAGACAAAGTCAAGGTTACCACAGTGTAAATGGTGACTGGTCAGTGACAATGAGATATAGTTACATTTTTATTTGGGTACTTTTCTGTTCTATTGATAAGAAACTATATACACGTTACAACATGTTTAAAAGTTTGAGTGCAATTTAATCACATGTTTAAAATACTTGTTGATATTTCTTAGCTATTGATGTGAACAAACTTGCCAGGGGGACGTTTGGAATGTCAGGTAATTTACAGAATACATGGTATTGGTGTTCTCTATATACATATTTTAGCGTTTTCTACAGTTAGAAGTTTAATGATAATTGTTACTACTAGAACATCTACTTTCACTGAGCTGTTGTGACATAGGCAAGTACTGTAGAATCCTTATTTTTACGCAAGTACTTGAGAAATGATTTGTATACGTCAAATCGCATGAACACAAATTCGCATTACATGTATCTTAGCAACAGAAAATTAATTTAAAGCGAGTTATTTTATTTTGTGAGTGATGTCTCTCACGAAATTACACAATAATAACAACAGAAAATTAATTGATTACAAAGTGAGTAATTTTATTTTGCGAGTGATGCCTCTCACGAAATTACGCGACAATTCCTCTCATATATTTAGTACAGGTAATGAGAAAGATAACTTCCTTCATAAGTGATAGATAAAAGTCTCCATTATAGGAACCTTTGAAGAAAAATCCAAGACTTTGATTGCTCTGTATCTTAAATTTCCTCAGGTGCTGACATCAGTAACATTGTTAACCAGGCAGCTTTCCAGGCGGCTCGAACGGGAAAAACAGAGGTGTCCATGACAGACATGGATTTTGCTAAAGATAAGATTATGATGGGTAAGTTAGGCCAATTAAAATTAATTGATAGATTATCATCCGATTTTTTATTTTTATTTTTGCAAAAATTACGATTTCATACAAACTTGCTTCCCAGTGACTTGAGTGAATGATTAAAGTCACAGAATGTTGGTTTTATATCTTCTACCAAGAATTCTTTGAATGTTAACTTGATTAACACTTTGTGTGATGCCCTTTGTCATTATTTTTTTTCTCAGGAAATAAAAATCTAAAAATCAAATCCTCCCACCCTCCCGACATTTTTTGTGACCTCTGGACGATAATCGATTAATTAAGTTGAATTGGCCTTGCGTACAGGATGGTGATTTATTTCCTGGAGTGTTAAGCTTTATTTTGATCGAGTGTGTAATGGTTTTAGGGGCGGAGAAGACGGCTAAATTAACAGACCAGAAGATGATCGAGGTGATGGCTGTCCGCGAGGCGGCGCATGCCATTGTATCGTACTACACCAAACACACAGTACCGCTGTATAAAACAACGATACTGAGGAGAGGGACTAATCTAGGACAGGTCAGTGCGTTAATCGCTCATCCACACCACTGAGTCAAGTTTGCGAATTTGAAATGATAAAAATGATATTTATTTTTTTTGTTATGCAATGTTTGTTTATTTCATGAAGAAGCTTTCTGATTTAATGAGATTTTCAAAAACTTTTTTCCTGTTTTTAAGCATATAAATTGCATTTAAGCAGAAATTGTCTAGTCATTATGCAGTGAAAATAAATTGCTGAAGAAATGTTACTTATATCCTCTGTACATAAAGTAGTGAGAGGAATAATCAAAACGTGTAATAGTAATAACTAATTCCCGTCTACATTTGTAATGGCAGCAGATGTGATGTCTTCGAGGTTTGATAAAATCGTTGTGTTTCAGACACAAGTGTTGCCCAGTAAGGAGATCTACAACCAGACTAAAGAAGAGATTTCGGCCCGACTGGACTTCTATATGGCGGGGCGAGTGGCTGAAGAATTGGTGTTTGGCAAGGACAACATCACAACTTGTTAGTAATTTATGTCAGACAATGTGACAACTCCTCAGTATCTTATGTCAGACAATGTGACACTCGTCAGTTTATAATGTCAGACAATGTGACAACTCGTCAGTTTATAATGCCAGACAATGTGACAACTCGTCAGTTTATAATGTCAGACAATGTGACAACTCGTCAGTGTCTTATGTCAGACAATGTGACAACTTGTCAGTTTATAATGTCAGACAATGTGACAACTTTTCAGTGTCTTATAATGTCAAACAATGTGACAATTCGTCAGTGTCTTACAATGTCAGACAATGTGACAACTCGTCAGTGTCTTATAACGTCAGACAATGTGACAACTCGTCAGTTTATAATGTCAGACAATGTGACAACTCGTCAGTGTCTTATAATGTCAGATAATGTCATGACGTAATATTAATATAACTCAAGGGAACGACACAACAATTATTGAAATGATATTGGTTGAACAAATCACATGACTGAGCCTATAAATACATTACACCTCTTCCCTCAATGTATCTCGGGACATTGTATACAGCAGCCCTCGGGGAACTTCATTTACTTTCCATAAACTTTAAATCAATGTAACGTTCGATTATTGTGACATCACAATACATCTAAGTCATTTCCCGTACTTTGCAAGGCGCAGAAGGAATTTTTTATACACGAAGTCCCTAAGTTTCATTACCGACCGTGTAAGTAATCAGCATTCAGCATAATCAATACCCCTCTTTATTCCGTTGCTTGTATATTTCAATACATTGATGGTGAGGTGCTACTGTTGTTATACATATTATTGAGTGGAATCGGTATCCCCCCCCACCCCCCCCCCCCCCCCCCCCCCACCCTCACCCCCAATTTCAAAAGCATTTCTCAGCAAAGTCTTGCTTTTTTTCCGGTATGATAAACAATTTATTGAATGAACGTTCGAGAAATATGATATATGAAGATTTATTCACCCCAGATAAATCATCTGATTTTTCTGGAGTGAATAAATCTTTATATTTCCCTCACTATCATGCAATAAATGTATAATGTTCAATATGTATTGGATGAAAGATCGATAGTTATGATTTAACACCATTTGACAAATATTTCCATTAATTTCAGTGAGTGCCCCTTCCATCAAGAGAGCAACAGAGTTAGCCAAGGCCTACGTTACACAGTGTGGGATGTCGGAGAAGGTAGTTTACACATACATAGATATCTAGCTAGAAATCAACCCTTCATAACAACTTCTCCATCAGTAAAAATGACACTCCATTTGTTACACGTCTGTGAAATTAATTACTAGGGAGGATTTTTCTTATTCAAGCTAAATATAAATCCAGTATTTGTATGTTCCTTAGTCCCTTTGATGAATCATTGACATGACATGTTTTCTCTCCAAATAAAGGCAGGGATCCGTGTGTACTCCAGGGCAGAAGAAGCACTGACCAGTCCAGAGTACCAGGACCTCATTAACCAGGAGATCAATCGATTACTCAAGGTCAGTTTAAAGCTGTCATGGATAAACATTCATATTAAAGCTAGCATGAATGAATTTTCCTATCAAAGGTAGCATGACAATCAAAGGGTTGGTTGGTTGGTTGTCTATTGTTTAACGTCCCTCTTGACAATATTTCACTCAAATGGAAACGTCATTATTGCTGATGAAGGGCTGTAAAATTTAGACGTATGGTCGTCGCTTACGGCCTTTTAGTAGGGAGGGATCTTTATTGTGCCACACCTACTGTGATATGGGGCCTCGGTTTTTGCGGTCTCATCTGAAGGATTGCCCTATTTAGTCGCCTCTTATGACAAGCAAGTGATACTGAGGACCTATTCTAACCCAGATCCCCACGGGACAGAAAAGGGTTGACAATTTTCCAATGGCTCATTGCTTATTTATCAAGATAGAGAAATAAGTTTCAAGCAATGGTGCATGATAGATATACAGATAGTAAACATTTGATTTAAGCATGAATGTAAAATCTGTCATTGTGTTGGTAGAAGGCTATTACTTTACAATGAGGTATAGAGGAAAACATGCCAGTTTATAATTATGACAGTTGAAGTTCAGTGATAAAACTAGTATGAGTGTATAGATTTAATTTTAACTGAATATACATTTATAGCATTTGATCAAAGTAAACTGTAGCAAATATGTCTTCATGATCAGTAAAATTAGGTAATTGACAACATTGACAAGGAAATAAAAAAATAATTAAAGGATTGCAGGTCACATTTACCTAACTTAAGTTCAGTGGTCAAAATAAAATGTAACTGCATGGACTGAAATGTTACATCAATTATAAAGATGACCCTCTGATGTTCTTAACTGAATATTTTGTTATTTCGTTGCACTACACAGGAGGCACACAAAAGGGCCCAGACGGTCCTACAGAAGCACAGAACAGAACTGACTGCTTTAGCAGAGAACCTAAAGAAATACGAAACACTTTCCAAAGAGGAGGTGGAGACCATATTACAAGGGAAGTCACTCAAGAAATAGGGTCTCTATGCTGTACAGTGAAATATAATAAAAAGTATGTGGTAAAGACTTGGATGACTTCTTTAAATCATGTGTTAGAAGATCTTCTGTCAGCGGAGGTTAGAAAGTAAGTGATATGACACTGACGTCATGGACATGGGAATAGAAAGATTTCCTAAGCAGTGGATTGTTTGTCTGTTATTCCTGCATTGTTTATTACACGTGGGTTTTTTTTTTTCATTGGAATAAAATCCAAAGGAAGGTGATAAGCTGTCGAATTTAATTCTGTTATTTGAATCCTAGCAACACGAGGTAAAAGATATGAATTGTAAAATTTTTGAGTTGTTCCATATGAAAATGTACATTATAAAATTATTTAGATATGTTTATTGTGAAAATAGGCATGGGCTGTGAAATAAAGGCATTTTGCTCTGATTAATATGTGATTTTTCCCCCCGAACATCTTTACACCTTTGACATGTTCCCCCGAAAAATCTAGGCTGACGACTTATATTTTTTCTTACTACAGGGATTTTTTTTACCCCTTGAATCCAGGGACTGCAAGTTTTGGAAAAATAACGATATTTGATTGAAATTGGGAAATTTGTTTCATACAAATAAATAAGAAAAACAAGCAAAAAGTTAACCATTTGATATCTTATTATCAATGTGGCCGGCTTAAACAAGCTTTAATTTCCGATCTTTGGCAGAGAAAAAACTGTCACAATTTGTTTGGTAACAGAGTGGTACTGAGGTTGGATGACCCCTCATGGTATATTCTCATCAAAGCATCCATCATTTGAGAATTTTTAGTCATAATTCTGAGAAAAACACCTGCTTTTCAGCATTGGAAATGGGACCGAATTTCGGCTATCTATAGACCCTAAAAAAATCCCTGTCTTATGAATTTTAAGATTAATATCATCTTGTTATCACACTTTTATATTGGACAGGGTTATCTTACCTTTTTATCTCACATGAGCTGAAGGCTCAAGTGAGCTTTTCTGATCAAAATTTGTCAGCGTCGGAGTTGTAAACTTCTCACATTTTCATCTTCTTCTCAAGAACCACTGGGCCAATTTTAACCAAAGTTGGCCAAAAGCATCCTTGGGTGAATGGCTTTCAAGTTTGTTCAAATAAAGGGTCATACCCCCTTCAAAGGGGAGATAATCACAAAAATGTAAAAATAGGGTAGGGTCATTTAAAAATCTTCTTCTCAAGAACCACTGCACCAGAGGAGCTGAAATTTTCATGAAAGCTTCCTGACATAGTGCAGATTCACATTTGTTCAAATCATGGCCCCCGGGGTAGGTTGGAGCCACAATAGGGGATCTGAGTTTTAAATAGAAATATATAGGGAAAATCTTTAAAAATCTTCTCAAGAACCAATGAGCCAGAAGACGTGAAATTTATATGAAAGCTTCCGGACATAGTGCAGATTCAAGTTTGTTCAAATCATGGGGGGGGGGGGGGGGGGTTGGGGGGGTTGGGGGGGTTAGATTGGGGCCACAATAGGGGATCAAAGTTTTACATACAAATATATAGGGAAAATCTTTAAAAATCTTCTTCTCAAGAGCCAATGAGCCAGAAGAGCTTAGATTTACATGAAAGCTTCCTGAATTAGTGCAGATTCAAGTTTATTCAAATCATGGCCCACTGGAGTAGGTTGGGGCCACAATAGGGGATCTTAGTTTTACATAGAAATATATTGGGAAAATCTTTAAAAATCATCTTCTCAAGAACCAATGAGCCAGAGGAGGTGAAATTTATATGAAAGCTTCCTGACATAGTGCAGATTCCAGTTTGTTCAAATCATGGCCCCCGGGGGTAGATTGGGGCCACAGTAGGGGATCAAAGTTTTACATGGAAATATATCGGGAAAATCTTTAAAAATCTTGCCAATGAGCCAGAAGATTTATATGAAAGCTTCCAGACAGTGCAGATTCAAGTTTGTAAAAATCATGGCCTCCAGGGGTAGGTTGGGGCCACAATACGGAATAAGGTTTTACATGCAAATTATATGGAAAGTCTTAAGATATGGGCCAAAGTAACTCAGATGAGCGATGTGGCCCTTGCGCTTCTTGTTTCATGCGAGATCATTTTCACTGCCTACTTTAGAAGCAACCCCGCAGAAGATCGAAATTGACGACCGTATGTTTTTCCATTGATACATATTTTACTGTATATGAAAATTAATTAGATGATAATAACGGTAATTTTAAAAATCGCACTTATTTCCTCAGGGCTAGTAGGTCTTTGGCACTACATGTCTAGCTGATTCTACAGAGAGTTTCATACGTCGATATTATATTATGTAAAGCCTCTCATCAGTGTATGCACTTTTGAGGGCATTGAAGTTTTAAGAACCCGTCGTGTTTAATACTGATGCTGAATATATTAGAATTTATCTTGGATATGCAGAACAGGATTTTTTTTCTCGATTTCATTGCTCTTAGGAGTAGTGATACTTTATTTAGTACTCGGGTGACCGTGGGCCTCTTGGTTAGATGGAGATTGATCACTTCGTTATCTTTATCATACGTTTATTGTATTTCATTGTTAAGGTTTGCCCAAAAATGTAAAACGAATTTTCTTTATAACGGTGGGTAGTCAACATTGCAATAATATACCCGTATTTAAGATGTGATTTTTATTTTTAAATCTTGTTCACGATGTGGTTAATCGTATTCCGGCTTACTGAATACAGGGATATTCCGGCTTACTGAATACAGGGATATTCGGGCGATATTATAAGCTCGTTAGTATTCCACAACGTAAGCCATTTTGCCCTGTGGGAATCCGGGTTAGAATAAGTCCTCAGTACACTTTGCTTGTCGTACGAGGCGAATAAATGGGGCTGTACTTCAGATGAGACCGCAAAAGATACCATGTCACAGAAGATGTGGCATGATAAAGATCACTCCCTGCTCAAAGGCCGTAAGCGCCAAGCACAGGCTTTGCAGTCCTTCATCGGCAATAGTGACGTCTCCACATGAGTGAAAATATTCTCAAGAGGGACGTTAAACAAGATACAATCAACCAGGCATCCGTTTTCTGGGTAGCGAATTTCCTTCACCTGCTTTAGGACACATTTATCGTTATCCCGTATTCCACCTAGAATGATATGCCCTAATGATGCAAGTCTCTAGTAAACGCGCCTGTGTATCCTTATACATATACTGTATGCCGTACTCCGCTTAATACTACATGTATATCACAAGTTTTCGATGTTGGCCTTTTGATAATTAACACACCACTCAAAGAAAATCCCCTACTTATTGTTTGACAAATATTGACGAATGT